>NC_139627.1:21447878-21455378 GCF_964638095.1 Poromitra crassiceps | reverse complement strand
CCATGGCGACACAGACACACACACACGCTAGCGGAAGTATCGTGACCGAAAGTATAATCTATACTAACTAAAAAATATGTAATTTATTTTATACAGAGAGGTCAAGTTTCGAAAAATGGGCTCGATCGCTACAATGAAAAAGCTACTATGGGACTAACATCATCACACATGAATATTGGGCTCATTGAATCCGCAAGAGTCTCAGGGAGGCAGAGAGCTCCAAAGATCGTCTATTGACGAAATGACTCACCCAACAAAGACGCCATTTCTTCAAAAACTACAAAAAACAATACATCCAAATCAGAATCACTTTTATTGCCACAATATGCAAGATTACATACGAGCAATTTGTCTTATAGTGCAAGTATGCAGCACGGTCATATCAATATTCAGAGATAAGGAAAATATCTAAAAGACAAAATCACAACATTGCAAATGCAGTCCAATTACTCCTCAATATATACATGAATAATAATAATACATTTAATACATTTGTCCTTTTCCCAGGTTTTAAGGAAGGGCCACTCCTGACAGAACGAGACACAAGCAGCTGAATGTCAGACTTCACAGAGAGACCAGTCAAATCTAATTAGCTCTGGATGGGTCAGTTTAACTGATGTGGAGTGAATTTCTGTCTGCGACGTGACTGTAATGAAAGGACCCCTGTGTCAGACAGAAGTCTGGTTCACTTTCCTTCTTTCAATCCATCCTCCCCTTCTCTCCATCTTTCATCTTTTTTCTTTCATCTTTCTTGGATCATATTCCAATTAGCTAGTTGTGGTTGAATAGGTGGTGAGTTTTAAGATTAGAGATTAAAGATGAGATTAAACCGGACAAGGACATGCTCATCTTTATTGGACAGGACATGCTTCTATTTTCTTGTCACATGCATGGTCTATACGGCAGCCACGTACACACACACACACACACACACGCACGCACGCACGCACGCACGCACGCACGCACGCACGCACGCACACACACACACACACACACACACACACACACACACACACACACACACACACACGTCTATGGTGGCCTCAAAATTTGTCTTCTGCCTTTTCACCCAACCAATGCTGCAAATGCCTGACTTGCTCACTCAGTGTAAGTCATGCACTCTGTATGACAGCGTCAGCTAAAAGACTAGAAATACAAATGTGAAAAGGACTAAGTCCTGTATGATGCAAAGCTTTGACATTTGTGTTCTCACCACAGAGAGCTGCTCCCTGGTTAAGTTTACAGTCAAAATAAACTCAAGCAGAGTGTAGGGTAGGGCTGATCCCTACATAGGCTACTATTCAGGGGGAGGGACTTTTAAACTCATGCAGAGTGTGGGTAGGGCTGATCCCTACATAGCCTACTATTCAGGGGGGAGGGACTTTTAAACTCATGCAGAGTGTGGTTATGGCTGATCCCTACATAGCCTACTATTCAGGAGGGAGGGACTTTTAAACTCATGCAGAGTGTGGGTATGGCTGATCCCTACATAGCCTACTATTCAGGAGGGAGGGACTTTTAAACTCATGCAGAGTGTAGGGTAGGGCTGATCCCTACATAGCCTACTATTCAGGAGGGAGGGACTTTTAAACTCATGCAGAGTGTGGGTAGGGCTGATCCCTACATAGGCTACTATTCAGGGGGAGGGACTTTTAAACTCATGCAGAGTGTGGGTATGGCTGATCCCTACATAGGCTACTATTCAGGAGGGAGGGGCTTTTAAACTCATGCAGAGTGTGGGTATCGCTGATCCCTACATAGCCTACTATTCAGGAGGGAGGGACTTTTAAACTCATGCAGAGTGTAGGGTAGGGCTGATCCCTACATAGCCTACTATTCAGGGGGGAGGGACTTTTAAACTCATGCAGAGTGTGGGTAGGGCTGATCCCTACATAGGCTACTATTCAGGGGGGAGGGACTTTTAAACTCATGCAGAGTGTGGGTAGGGCTGATCCCTACATAGGCTACTATTCAGGGGGGAGGGACTTTTAAACTCATGCAGAGTGTAGGGTAGGGCTGATCCCTACATAGGCTACTATTCAGGGGGGAGGGACTTTTAAACTCATGCAGAGTGTAGGGTAGGGCTGATACGTAGGCTACTATTCAGGGGGGAGGGACTTTTAAACTCATGCAGAGTGTAGGGTAGGGCTATATGTAGGCTACTATTCAGGGGGAGGGACTTTTAAACTCATGCAGAGTGTGGGTAGGGCTGATACGTAGGCTACTATTCAGAGGGAGGGACTTTTAAACTCATGCAGAGTGTAGGGTAGGGCTGATACGTAGCCTACTATTCAGGGGGAGAGACTTTTATTTCTTCAAACTATCCAATAATCCTCCATTCAGTGTTTCCGTCACAGGCCAATTCCGTTCTTATTGGAATTAGATTACAGTATAGGTAAAAACAACTGAGAAATGTAGCCTACTTTTTAATAGTTTTATTCCAAAATGTTGGCAAAATGTAACATTACTCTGATAGCAACAATGCTGACATGAACGAAAATCAACTATTTAACATACATGGGGGCTCAAACCTGCAACCATCATGTTAGTAGGCACTAGGCAGGGAATTTACCACTGCACTCAGACACCCAGGGATAGTGTCTGTTTTTTGACATAACAAATGTGATGTGAACAGGGTCTAAGTCATTATTATTGCTGCATTCAAGTTTTGTAAATCTTCATAGTCGGTCTTCAAAGTTGAATCCATGGGTTTATTTGTCAGCAAATCGTTCAGCAACAATCCAAACATGTGTTTTGGTTTATTGGTGTTCAGTGCTCTGCTCAGAGCAACAGTCAAACTGAATTTAACTGAGCTGCATCCTCCCTCTTTCATCGTAGCTGGGCGTTTCTGCTTAGTTAGCTCTGTGTTGTGGTTCCTGACTGATTCAACCCGGACCCAAAAGAGAAAATCAGTCTTGACTCAGAACCCAGGCAGAATAAAAAATGCCTACTCTCTGCTCATGTGGAGAAGTTAGAACCACCAGAAACAGGCCTGTGTCCCATTGTAGGTCCCAACCCTTAGCTTATAGAGACGCCTTGTAGACTTTTGGTGGTTACATTCTTTCTTGTTTGTACTACTCTGGGAGTGGATACAGTAATTGCATTTTCTACTGTTGTCCAGGCCCACGCTTGAGCTTTTCAGAAGCTGCCAACTTCTCCAGACTGGAGAATGTTGCAGGAGTCTGCAGGCTCAGGCTGATTTCCCTCTCGGATAAATGTAGAACATCTCATCTGGTCTCATTACGCCACATCTAATCTATTGTCATCTTGTCACATCACATTACATTACACCACATTTCATTGCATCACATTTCATCTAATCTAATCCCACCTAATCTCTTCACATCTCCCATCACCTCACTTTGTCATGTCACTCCACATCGCACCTTGCCTCGGTCCAGACCTTCCAGCGAGTTCCTTGGCTGAAAAAATGTTCAGTCCAATGAGCGCAGAGGGCGACTGACGATTAGCCAATCAGTGTCAATAAACATAGCAACGGGCAGGACTAACGCCGTTGCCAAGCTGTTTCCTGTTGTAAAGTGCGCTGAGGAGTAATAACAACAATGGCGAACTCTAGACGAGATAGACGCTGCTACTGATGCTGTTCCACATCGATTAAAAGTACAACTTTGCAATCCGAAACAGATCTCCGCGGGCTCCCAAAATCGTGACAGACAGACAGACAGACACCACCATCATGCAGCTGTGCGCCATCGGCTCGTACTACGTCACAGTTGCTCGAGTGACATCACTGATGACATCACAACTACCTGAGTGATATCACCATAGATATATATAAAGGCTAGATAGCTTACCCGCGCTGCCGGCCAATGGAGAGCGACGTCGTCGCATGGCGGCCATCTTGCTACAGGGAGCTACTAGGAGTTATGAGCATCTGTTGTTGGGTTAGTATGGCAACATCATATGATCATAACTCCTAGGGAAATGGATGAAACTGCATGAAACTTTGTGCCTGAATCCCTCTCATGGCATAGATGCTTCGGTTTAATTTTGGTGTAATTTGGAGCTCATCAAAAAAATAGTGTTTTTAGTGTTTTTTTTTTTTTTTTGGTCTATCTCGGGAACGGAATATGCTTGTAATAAACCAAACCGTTTGTAAATCCGTCAAGATTTCAGCGAGTTATGAGTATTTTTGTCTGTGCAGGTCACCAGCTACCATAGAACGTACCAGAAAGGCACTGTAGCAAGATGACGGCCGTTCAACGACGCTGCTGACTCCGCCTTAAGCCATCTAGCCTTTATATATATCTATGGATATCACAGTTGGGTATATCACAGTTGCTCGAGTGACATCACTGATGACATCATAGTTGCTCGAGTGACATCACTGATGACATCACAATTGTTCAAGTGACATCACTGATGACATCACTTCCATCACAAATCGGGACTTATGCTTCCCACACACTAGAGGATAAAATGCCCGATTTAATGCCCGATTCCCCTCGGGGGGGCGTGGCCCGATTCGAGGCTAGTCTCAACCGATTTTTTGTCAAAATAATTGTCAAGTGTCTGGTGTCAATAAATTATTGATTGAATCGGAGCCTGCCCGATCTCGAATCGGGCATATCAAACATGTTTGATATTTACGATGGCTGTCTCCCGACGGAACCCGCAATAGCCAATGAGAGCGAGCAGACCGGGACGCGTCGACGTGTCATACCCGGATGTTAATGCAGCGCTCACAACAAACGAGCAACAGCAGAGCCCCATGTAGCTCCTCTCTCCCCAGCATCGTCACAGCAGCTTCAAACAGGGTGGACAGCGGCGGAGGGCTCTCCAAACATGTGCCGAGCGGAGCGGTTTGTTTGCTTCAAGGGAGCGGATATGCTGTAATATGAGCTCTCAGACACGACGTTGTTTTAGCTCATTTTGCGAGGGTGTCCGCCTGCTTGTAGTGGACCCGCCGCTCGGTGCATGTTTGGAGAGCCATCTGCTGTTGCCTGTGGGAAAAAATTGTGGTTTTGTGGGATATAAACAGCCTAACAGTCTAGTTGCTGGAATCGCTTTGAGTCGGTACTTGAAACGGCTGGTGTGTGGTCTCGCAGTCTGGCCCAATCGTCTAGTGTGTGCGTTCAGGTGATTTTAATGTTAAAATCTGATGAAATTGTCCTTATGTCTGTGGTCTCTCATGTTTTTAAAATCGGTTAAGATTTGAAAATCCTCTAGTGTGTAGGCAGCATTACACAGCCACAGACACCACTGGATGAGATTCAGCTGGATACGTTGGTCTGTAGTTACAGTAGTAGCCTCACACCATAATCGCCAGAGCAAATAAACCACGTGCTCACAGATTTGTCAGGTGCCCAGGGTAGGTCTCTAGTGATTGGTTATCGGGAAAATCGAATCCCCTTCTCCATGGAAATCGGTTAGAGTGGAGGCAATGTCAGACTGAAGATGGAAATGGAGTATAACAAATTGACAATTGAGTCTGATATCAGGCAACATCGCACCATGATGCATCGCATTTCATCACACTCCACCACATTTCTTCTCATCTTATCTAATGTCATCGAATTCCAAATTTCATCACATCTCATCACATTGCACCACATTTCATCGCATCCTAATCCATGCCTCACTTTGTCATGTCACTATGACCATCCGCGCCAAGACTTCAAGGTCCAGTACTGTTTACAGTCCGACGACATCTCATACAGTATGCAGTTATCTGTTTATAGAGATTAGCCAACATGTTGTCTGGACCTAAAACACCTAGAAAATGTATTGATAAATCAATTCCAATTCCATTCTCACGTCAACAGGACTGTAAACAATGATCGCGGTGCACGGAAACGGACGTCGGCGCGGACACCCGCTCTACACCGGAAACCCAGAAATATCAGCCGTCTGTCCCAGAATCGTATTCGTCGCCAGACTGATAGACTCTGGGTGCCCAGCAGGTTGACCACAGCCCATCTCATCTAATCTCACGTGATGTCATATTATTCAATCACACCACATTGTCACATAATAGAGTGTTGTAGGGATGATGTATTTTCTTAGGCTAATGCAGAAGTTAGCACCGCCTTGGGTTCCCTTGACAAATTGCTAATGGAATTTTTCCATTGGATTTTGGATTATTGCAGAAAGCTCTGTGGCAAACACAAGTTTATGATACTTAGAACTTTGTGTTCAACAAGATAATCTTCAGAAATGAACACCACTTTTATGATTGTTGAAGTGTAAATGTGACCGCCAGGAAACGCTTCAAAAATCGCGGTGTTCATTTATGAAGATATCTTGCTGAACGTGTAAATAAACTTTTGTTAACCACAGACTTTATTTCTGGCATCCAACCAAACCCATTGACATGGAGACACGGGAACCCATGCTAATTCATTTCCGGGTTTTAGGACTCATTCCTCCTATTCTCCCAAGATATATCATCACAACACCAAACCCCATCTCCTCTCATCTCATCACATTCATAATATGGAGACAACTCACAGCAAAGTTATGAAAACAGATCTTCTACTGCAGAGAGCGAAGCAGAATCAACAACAGACATTAAAGTTTATTATGAAAAGAACATCATATTTTGGAGAAATTCTCCATCATAAAATCATAAAAAACATGAACAGTGGTTTTGTGTATCTGTGCGAGTTTCATACTGGATGGAACAGTGTTCTTAGTTACTGGATAGTACGTGGTGTTCATAATCAGTAAATCGCAAGTAGCAACATTGATAATACTGATAACATTGCACTCTGTGTACATAGGCTACATTTATGCAGGTACAAAATATCTGATTTATGATATATGTGACAGGGACTGGTGTTTTGGGTAACAAGTAGGCCAAGGCAATCTTTTTTGTTTCATTATGAAAGTACAGATTGTAAGCTTTCAAATGATGTGTCATACATTGAAATCTGAAAATAGTTGATATGCTTATTTGAATGTTTGTAGGCTAACTCCTAAAAGCAACATTCAGAGAAAATCACCCTGGAAGTCGGAGAACAAGCTTGGTTTGCCCTGAACAAGCTTAATTTGCTAACAAATTAAATTATGAGTATTTAGTGATCCCAAAACTGTTTTTTTTAATAATGAGTGCTTTCTTCAACATCTAAACTAGCTAATATCCAAAAAGTAAAGTTTTATCTTGATTTGTGCAATTTCATGGTTGCCTTACTACTTTCACCAGACCATTGTCACTATAATCTTTAGCACATATTTTCTTGTGACTAAAACAAGGAAGATCACAACATTTCTCCTCCAATTTGTGCCATAAAAGAAAGAAAATATTTAAAACTCAGATTTTCTGTTCCGTGTAAAAGTAACGTCACATTTACTTTCCACAGGGCAGGAAATTGGAGCTCTCGCTCCTTTTTATTCATACAAGAGGGCTATAGCATAGCTATTGAAGAATAATACAGTACCACAACAACATGGAGACCAGCTCCTTCAAATGGAAACATTTCCATACAACAAACTTGTATTCTACTGTACATCCTCCCAGCAGAACCAGTCTGGCTGTGG
>NC_139627.1:21432878-21442878 GCF_964638095.1 Poromitra crassiceps | reverse complement strand
GAAATCAGCTGTTGAGACCAAAACCATTTTTGAACCAGGCTGTAAACATTTTATTTCTGCTGTAAAGTTGGGCATTTTAACATGGGGGTCTATGGGGATGGACTCGCTTTTGCAGGCAACCTCAAATGGCCATTCGAGGAACTGCAGTTTTTGGCACTTCCGTGTTGGCTGCATTTTTCCAAGACGGACGTTGCGGCTGGAGAAAATGAGTAGACTTCCAGAGGTGTTTACCTTGGGCACCCTGCTGGGCGTGGTGTCACTGTGGAGATGAGCCAGCCCTCTGGCGATGCTGGCTGCCATGGCAACAAGCTCCTCCCAGCTCAGGATGTTGGTGGACAGGAAGTCCTGCAGGTTCCCCAGGCTGTGATAGGCCAGAACCAGCCAGTACTGTGTGTGGGCATGGCCCGGCGGGCCCCGCTCCTCAGCTGCCAGGAAGCGGACCACGTTATGGTGCTCCAGCTGGGGGTCGGAGAGGATGTACGCCTCGTTCCTCCACGAGGCATACTCCACGGCCGGGAACACCTTCACCAGTGGTGGAAGAAGGATTTCCAGTTTTGACTTCAGTAAAAGTAGCAATACCACAGTGTAGAAATACTTTGCTACAATTAACTCATTCCCTGCCATTGGCGTCTATAGACGTCAACCCGTCTTTTCACCGCCATGCGATAGATGATGCTCTTGGCCACCTTATGAAGTGCTACCATACTTGTATATTCCTCCACAAGCCAGAGTTATCGCCCCACAAAACCAGCAAGCATTCTCAGCATCGATCTCCCTTCATGGAGGAAACGCATAAAACACGTCCAGCCTGGTGCCTCAAAGGGGTGCAAGGAGCTGTTTACCCCGGGCTCGGCGCGTTGTGACAGGGGCTCGTGACAGTCACTCAACGCTGGAGGATTTCTTTCACTAGAAGCATGATAAACGCACACAAATCACTTCTCCTGTCACTTAGATTATAATCCGCTTTGTGAACCCTCACAGAGTGTACATTTCAGCCGTCAAATATGCCCCCAGACCTCCACACATTGAGTCACAGGAGGCACCACCAGACCCACGGAGAAGATGAGAGCCTGACCCGCCCCGTCAGCTCTCTCGTGCGGGGTGAATCTCTCAATTACTTCGCTGTACAAACAGGCATGTATCTCAGCTTCCTGGCGACAGACGGGCGTTTTCGGTGAAAACGACCTACATTCAAGTGCCGATAACTAAAGAACGGAAGAAGGCAGAAACAAACTTTTTTTTCCTATGAAAGTAGAGGCTTTGTTCTGTCTTTTGGGATATTCAGTGTTTACATAGTCATAGAAGAAAATATTCTGCGGGTCCCGGAAAATCATGAAAAAGTCAGAAACCCTGGTGGTGAATGAGTTAAAAGTCCTGCATTCGAAATCTTACTTACAGTAGTAGTAGTACAACAGAGAGCCAAAGTCACGCCTGCTTCCGGTTTAGGCATACGCACCAGAGCCATTCGTCCGCCATTTTTTCAATCATTTCGTAAAATGCGTATAAAAATAGTTTTACTTGCTCAAATCAAGCGATTCAGCTATATTTGGAATCACGAGAGACCATAGAACATTTCACTCAGAACTTAAAAACAAAACTCACACACGCACGCACGCACGCACGCACACGCACACGCACACGCACACGCACACGCACACGCACACGCACACACACACACACACACACACACACACACACACACACACACACACACATATATTTAAGTTTTGGTCTGAGTGAAATCTTCTAGGTCTCTCGTGATTCCAAATATAGCTTATTAAATATAAGCGTTTTACGAAATGTAGACGGAAATAATAATGGCGGACAAATGGCTCTGGAGCGTACCTATGCCTAAACCAGTGATACTCAACTTGCATGTGGCCCGCGATGGAATTGCATTTTTTTTCTTTTTTTTTTACAGTGCACCTGAACGCAACATGCAAGATACCCGCTGAATAAGTGTCCAAATGTTCATGTCATTCTGGCCAATACTCCACTTCTGTTATAGCATTTCAGTCTGGAATATGGAATATCTTTCAATAATCTATGATTTAGCTGCTAAATTGTCAAATACCGCCATCTGCTTGCTACCCAGGCACTTATGTATGTACTTAACCTAACTAACTTAAAGGAGAAC
This sequence comes from Poromitra crassiceps, assembly GCF_964638095.1. NCBI lineage: Eukaryota > Metazoa > Chordata > Actinopteri > Beryciformes > Melamphaidae > Poromitra > Poromitra crassiceps. The sequence goes on along the minus strand of NC_139627.1, from coordinate 21,440,741 downwards.
TTACCTCCAAAACACTTTTTTTCAGCTTTTAACCAATATATATGACTTTGGGGGTGATGTGTGAAGAATTCTGGTCAGAATTTCCACATTTGACACCAAACTGTTGCCATTTTACCATTTGTATCATTTTTCAGCAGCATATCTGGCATAAGCGCCCTCTTAGGGTCAAAGACTGCTTTTTTTTTCTTTTCTCAAATGAATGGGATATTTGACACGTCATGACGTCATGGTGAACCAAAGACTATGGGATTTCAAGATAATTACTCCCCTACCCCCCCTGTACCCTTTCAGCTCCTCAGAACTCCAAGCCTATTCTTATTGAAGTTTGCTCTTAAAATACTGAACCAAACGTTGTCAAAGTTGGCACATGTCTTAATTATAGTTAGTTTCCCGCTGAATGTGTCACTACTTTATTAATATCTTACCTGAATAAGCTCGAATGATGATGTTTATATTATCAGTCCGAGTTGGAAGCACTGTCTCAAGCCCAGGCAGGTGGGAGCGGGCAGGAGAGAGTCGTACTGTAACCTCATGGACGAGCCTCAAGCTCCGGGGGCGCGCGGCCGCGCGCAGCAGCAGCTGGGCTCTCTGTGCTCTGAGAGCAGAGAGCAGTCTGATATTTCCGCAAACAAATAGCGTCGCAGTTTAGCGCACATGTAAAATATAACGCTATACTACGACGTGACAACGTGACAAAGCTGGTCTAAACACATCGGCTGCTGTAATATCGTCACTGTGTACAAGCAACGGGGGGGGGGGGGGGGTTGACTCGCTGTGTGTGTGTTTTGCTGTCTGGAGCACTTTCTCCAGTGCTCTCTGTGCACAGTCTGACATTTCATTGGAAGCACTTTCTCTCGGCCAGTCAAACGGGAGAGTCTGCTCTGCTCGCTCATGCACCCGCGGGGCGCGCGCACACTGCACACAGCAGCAGTGAGAGGCGGGGGCTTTCAGTCAGCAGAGCAGAGCAACTGGCTCTGTCTGTGTGTGTGTGCTCCGAGGAGGAGAAGAGCTCTGTCCTGCTCTGCGCCCTATGAGGAAAAATCATAGGTGCTGTAAATTTCATCAAGAATCACGAAAACCCCCAAAACGCAAATTAAAAACGGATTTCATTGCGCGGTTTATCTCTAGTTAGACGAGGGAATTACGTGGAGAAATCTCGCATTGTGTTACCCCAGAGCGAGAGGTTTGTCCTATTGTGGGTGTGCTGCTGTTAACGAGCCCATGTCACTTTGCTCCCGTAACGTAGTTTGAGTAGTTTCCATAGAGTTACATGCAGAAAAATAATTAAATTTCTAGTTCGCCACTGAATTACCAAATTGATATAACTTTCAACCATTTTGAGCAAAGCTCTTTCCAAACAGGCCACCAGCGTTGGCTAGTTGCTGATATTTATACAGATATGGCCAACCGCGCTGGAAGTGGGGAGCTGCCGGGGCTGCAGCCCCCCCTGGTGGCGGCCTCAGCCCCTGCACCTTCCTGACGCAGCCCCCCCCCAGCCCCCCCCAGCCCCACCCTCATTTGGCGAAACTTCAGTGACTGTCACAGGCATCTCTCTCTCTCTCTCTCTCTCTCTCTCTCTCTCTCTCTCTCTCTCTCTCTCTCTCCCTCATTTCCCCGTGGGTGCTCTGCTCTGGGCTCTAGGCTGTGGCTGGGCGGGGTCTCTTTACATTGATTTGATAGCAAACTCCACCCACCCCAGGCCCGCTGGCGGCCCCGGGTTACAAAACGAGTTGATCAAAACATAGCCCAATCTGATTGGCTGCATGAGTCAGTGCACTCTATGTGACCCTGCTGACGTAGTGAGTAAACACACTTGCGCATTGAGCGGTATCAGAGAGAGAGTGACAGACTGACACATCTCAACACAAGTAGCCAAAACAAAATGAGGAGATTTTTGATCACAAAACCTAGTGCGTTTTCCAGCACCACCAGTGCAACCGTGACGAGTAGCCTACGACTTCCAGTTCCAGGTGAGGTGTAGTGGTGTGTGTTATGAGATGAGATGAGTGTGGTTTACAGCATGCTTCGGTCGCTTGTTCCTATTCTGTCGAACTGAAGTGGTGTGTGAAGTGTGTGTGTGTGTGTGTGTGTGTGTGTGTGTGTGTGTGTGTGTGTGGGTCGCTGTTAAATCTCCTATGGTGCGTTTGCGTCACTACAGCTTTATCGCTTTATCGGGGGATGGGTTGGGCGACGGGCATGCGCAAGCATGGGCACGCACTGGCACAGACAGAAATCGGCACCCCTGATTCCATTCAAGTTTTAAGACAATGTGCATTAGGCTACAAGTGCCAACTTCACGCAGCATGCTCGCACAAGGCCGTGCAGCGCACTTTGCGTGTGCTCGCACCTCGCACGTGCACGCGCACGCACCTCACACGTGCACGCGCAAAGTGCTCGGCGCGGCGCGGCGCGCTTTGCGCGCCGCGCAAGTCCGAGTATATGCTTCAGACCCCCTCGTGGGAGATAGCTTCCCGCGCGCCTGGATATGGCCCCTCTCAAATAAATTATTTTTGAGGCAGTAGGCAAACTGTAATGGCGTCGATTTCCGAAAAAAAATCTGGACTTCAACACAGCCAAAGAGTCCAGTATAGACAAGAGCATATGTCATTTCTTGGTTTTTTCCATAGGTATTTTCAAATCACTGTTCTAATACATATCTAGGGGGTAAGTCCTCCTTTAACCTAACTAACTATCCGGTGTGTGCAACATTGTCAGACTAAACTCCGGCTGACACCCCAAAAACCTACAATCCGCTACAGAAAAATTTATATTGTTTGTTTATTAACTGGCCCCATGGCCTTCTATCATTTCACGAAAGTGGCCCCCGGGCAAAGCAAGTTGAGTATCCCTGGCCTAAACCGAAAGCGGGCGTGACTTTGGCTCTCTATATTTCCCTCTGAAATGGAGTGAAGTATAAAGTAGCATGAAATGGAAATACTCAAGTAAAGTACAAGTACCTCTAAATTGTACTTAAGTACATGACTTGAGCACTAAGTTACATTCCACACTGACCTTCACGGCCACCGTCTCGTAGCTGCTGGCGCCGCCCCTCTCCCCCTGCAGCAGATGCGCCCTCCACACCTCAGCGAAGCGCCCCTTCCCCACCAGGGCCTCCAACTTGATCGGCAGCAGTTCGGCCATTTGGCCCCGCCCATCCGCCGTGTCGCCGCTCTCAGCCAGGGATGGCGGCTTGGCGTTGGACTCCTCCCTCCCTCCCCCGGGCCGCATCACGCCTCCTCCTCCCTCCCTCCTGCCTCCTCCGCATGGCAGGGCTCGGTAGCGGTCCGGGGCGGCCTTGGCAGGCCAGTCGGGACGTGCGGGCGGGCCGGGCTTGCCGGGGCGGCGGGTGCGGTAGAGGTAGAAGATGGTGATGGCGACCAGAGCCACCAGGACAGGAGGCACCAAACTGACCACCACCACCGGGATCACATCCTTACTCTCCAGCTTGGAGAAACCTGCAGGGACAGAATCCATTACATCCATCCATCTTTTCATGCATTAAAACCTATTTATTTACCCATTCATCCATCCATCCATCCATCCATCTATACATGTTATTGTGCTGTAGTAATCACTACATCCATCCAAATTATATTATTGAAACTTTGTAACGACATTTTATTAAAATTGTTGTTTACATTCTAGCAGCCAATGACATTGCTGGAAAGTTTTTTTTATCAAGTTTTTCGAACCTGCGACGCTCATGTTGGCAGGCAGGGAATCTACTACTGCACTACCTGGACACCCGCTGGAAAGATTTAAGTCTCATAATAAACAGAATTCTGCACAGTCAGACTTCGTTGTCACTGAACTTTCATTGATCACATCGTATCCTGGCTGTATTGATCCTGAACCTTAGATCGAGTATCGAATCGTACTATCATCTCAACCATCCACCCACTCACGCATCTGCTCATCCATCCATCTATCCACCCACACATGTATCTATCCATCCTGTCTATTCACCGTTGGGTCCCTTGTCGAAGATGAGCTTGTCGTTGCACTCGTGCTCGCCCCGGCAGCCACAGACCCACATGGCTCCGTCCTCCGCGGGCTGGGGGACCATGTGACACTCCCGGGACGAGGCATTGCGCAGCAGGCCGGGTTCCACGCCCTCTAGAGGCAGAGTGGGGTCATGACACAGCGTCTGCACCGTCATGCTGACATTCGTCTTCCTCCTGGGTGCAGGCAGAGGAACATGCGTGTGACAATGCAGACGTAAAAGAATGTGCTCTTTCACATAGACACATGTACATATACACAAAGATACATGTAGCATACATTCACACAGATATATTTGTGTATACAGTACTTCCATTGACTACATTCATCTCCTAACCCCAGCCCAGTTGGTCTCAAGGTGTCATATCACGCTGTAAGAAGTGTCAAAAAGCATCAAAAACATGCTAACAAGCGCAAACATTTAAGCTCACAGTGCAGTGGTGTGGTCATTCAGCTTTATGCATCCACGGATCCACGGTCACTCACTCCATGAGTGAGTGAGTGAGTGAGTGAGTGTCCTGACTTTGCCATCTTCTGACGGTCAGAGACTGCAGTGGGGCCTGCTGGTCCAGCGCCACGTGAAAGAGCCAGACTGACACTTAAAAGTTACATTTCTTCGTTAAAATCCAAAACATCACAGAAATGGAAAAGTCTCTAAGTCCACGAAATCTCTAATTCCAGGATTCACCCGATCACACACTTTGCTATTTTAGAAGTAGTAGAAGTAAAGGTTCTGATCTAAAAAAAAAATCCTGTAAAAGTAAAAAGTTCCTCTTTAGAACAGAGAATGTTGTTGTTAGCTGTGATCTTTACATGTGATTCTAACAGGGGAGAGGACTTCAAACTAGATTATTTTCACTTGGAAACATTAGAAATGAGAAAAATAAATAGCAGAAACAAAATCAAGTCAGATTCGTCTTCTCAGTGTGAGTGGATCCACAGTTTGTCTGATCCAGTTTGTGTTGCTGATGGAGAGACACAATTTGTTCTGTGATGGATGGGATTTAAAATAGACTGAAGGACAACAGACCTACCGCAGGAATGACATATTTTTGTAGGCTTACGCACAAGTCCCTGCACTTCCTGGTTCCTACGTGTAAAAGTCAATGGGCTTTTTGTATGGGAATTTCAGTTAAATGCATTAAATAAGGTCTGTGGCTAACAAAGGTTTATGAAACAGTGAACTTTGTGTTCAGCAAGATAATCACTTTGAAGCATCTTTGTTAAAATTGGCTAAGTGGGCAGGCGGTGGTGTGGGCGGTGGTGTGTGTCACAATTGTGATGATGCCATCAGTGATGCCATCTAGATGTCATTTGAACAATTGTGATGTCATCAGTGATATCACTTGAGCAATTGTGATGTCACCAGTGATGTCACTTGGGCAATTGTGATGTCATCAGTGATGTGACTTGAGCAATTGTGATCATCAGTGATGTTATAAATCCTTCTTCTTCTTCTAATGGCTTTGCGGCAGACTGGATGTCTTGCGGCACATTGCTGTCTCTCACAGATTACACAAATTCCAGACTCGGGGGCCCACCCCCTCCTCAATGCTCCTCCCTCCGGCCTCCTCGCTCTCCTCTTTGACCGCCGTGTTCCCGGACCTCTTGGCCCTCGTGCCAGCGCGCCCACCTCCCTCGCTGCTCAACGGCTCACGCTTCGAATCCTGCTCGACGGCCTTCAGTGAGGATCCAGCTCCACCAAAAATGGGCTTCCTGGCTGAGGCTTTATAAGTGGTTGGAGTATAAGTAGGGAGAAGAGGACAAGTGGCGCATTATCTCCAGAGTAAAGGGAGAAGAACTCTCCACCCTAGGAATCGTTTCGAGTGAGATTGTTAGTTTTCTGGAAATTAAAAAACGCATTTACGCTTCGAAAATCATAGAAGTGGTCCTCATTTTATCAAGAATATCTTGCTGTCCACTGTTTCATAAACCTTTGTTAACCACAGACCTTATTTTAATCATTTAACCAAAATCCTCAAATCACATTGACTTTTAGGAACCGGAAGTGCTAACATCCAGGTATTCCGGACTCATTCCTGCGGTACGCTATACTTAAAGGGGGACTTACCCCCCAGATATGTAACAAAATGGTGATTTGACAAAACCTATGGGAAAAACCAAGAAATGACGTATCCTCTTGTCTATACTATACTCTTTGGCTGTGCTCAGCTCAGGATTTTTTTCCAGAAATCGACACAATTACAGTTTGCCCACCGCCTCGAAAATAATTTATATGAGAGCTGCAATATCTTTATAAATATCAACAACTAGCCAACGCTGGTGGCCTGTATGGAAACAGCGTTGCTCAAAATGGTTGAAAGTTATATAAATTTGGCCATTCAGTGGCGAACTAGAAATTGAATTATTTTTCTCCCATGTATGTGTGTGTGGCTTGTTGTTAACTTATTACCGCAGCACAGCACAATAGTCAGGACAAACGCCCTGCTCTCACGCTCATGCAATCACAATGTGAGATTTCTCCAGGTCATTCCCTCGTCCAACTTGCCATATACCGCGACATGAAATCCGTTTTTAATTTTCGTTTCTCCCTTTTCCATGATTCTTGTCAAAAGTTTGCTCCTCTCCAGCGCAGAGCGCAGAGCTGGTACTGGAACATTCTCCCCCCTCCACCCTCCCCCCTCCCTCCTCCTCCAGGCTGACGGTGCTCACAGGCGAAACAGCCTCGTCCCTTTGTAACCGTCACGGAGCAACAACAAACACAGACAGAAATAGCTGGTGTGTGATTTTTCTGCACAATCAGTGTCTGAGATTGGGTACAGGATTGCGGGAATCCCGCATCTGGACTCACAGGTTACACAGGTTACGACTGGGCAAGCCGCTGGTCACAGACAGGCGGGCAGAGCGTCAGTGCAGCAGCAGCTCCGTGTCCCCAGCGAAAAGGGGCACAGAAGACCACCAGTCGTCCTTGAGAGGATTCCAGCATTCTATGTTGTCTCTCAAGCTAATATGGAATTCTGGACAAAATCATATCTAGGCTACATAAAAATAAAAAATAAATCAGATTTGCATCTGAGAGACCAAATCTCATCATAGGGCTCCTTAGTATGAAAAAGGTTGGGAATGATTTACAGCAACACAATGCAATTTCCTTCCTTTTATGATTATAGTGGCGTTTATTGATAGTATTGTGTTACATAGGAGTTGGTAGGAAAATAACAGGCGATTGTAATCAATTAACAGGTGATTAACAGGTCAAGTGACATCATGGGAATAGGCTTGGAGTTGTGAGGAGCCGAAAGGGTACAGGGGGAGTAGGGGAGTAACTATCTTGAAATCCCATAGTCTTTGGTTCATCGTGACGTCACGATGTATCAAATCTCCCATTCATTTGAGGGCAAAAAAAAAAGCAGTGTTCCACCCATAGAGGGCACTTATGCCAGTTATGCTGCTGAAAAATGATACAAATGGTAGAATGGCAACAGTTTGGTTTCAAATGTGGAAATTTTGACCAGCATTCTTCACACACCACTCCCAAAGTCATATATATTGGTTGAGAGCTGAGAAAAAGTGTTTTGGGGGTAAGTTACACTTTAAGTAAAAATTCAAGGAAAAGTCAAATTACCGACTTTAAAGTACACAAATAAGATAAAAGATTAAATTACAGTAACCTGAGTAAATGTAATTAGTTAAAACAGTCAGTAGTTTATTGTGTATGAAGTCAGAATCTGATCTTCTCTTAAGCGGCTCTCAGCAGTGACCTTTGACCTGGATAAACGAGTATTTTCCTCTCCTCTGTTCTCCAGTATCAGCTGCCTGTCTTATCGCCGGCTCCCAGCCTCGGCCCCCTCCCTCTGCCTGACGCCGGCAGGAAATGAGAGGGGCGCGGAGAGGGGGGTC
>NC_139627.1:21357878-21425378 GCF_964638095.1 Poromitra crassiceps | reverse complement strand
TACACCAATTTACACTTCATTAAAGAAACTATTTGCTGCTTTTGAACCTTATCTCTATAGTGTCAACAACAGTTGTTTTCAATGTTCTCTGTGTCTCTGGGAATCCTAACGAGAAAACATTTGGAGCATTTATACTCCATGCAGGCTTCTACTCGCGGAGGGACCATTACTTTGAAAGTCTGTTATTTTGAAAATCCTCCATTTTGTCTGCACATCCGCGGCCGCGTAGTTAGCACGACTCAAAACTCGCTGCATTGGACCCTCACAAAGGGACGTGTCTGTCTGTTGTGTGATGTCACTTGGCCGCATTGACCCTTGTGACCACCAATGTTTGAGCCATAGTTTGATTTTGTAATGAACATGTAACAAAGCTGGCTGAAAAGTGGCACATTTTCCCTTTAACTAACACACAGTTCTACAGTAGTGTTCCTCCATCATGGCGACAAAACTGGGAGCAGATTTGAGACACAACAGCAACGCCCAAATTTCCAAGTGCCATGTTTTTTCAGGGGCAAGCTGAGCAACAAGGACCAATGATGGATTTTCATTGTATTTACCGTACATTTTTGTGGTTGTGGTGGCAGTTTTCCAGCCAGAGGTAACCACATGCAACTAAATGAAGGCAAAGGAAACACTGTCGTTGAATGCACAAATAAAGGAAAAGAGTGAAATTTGTGGTACAACTCTGATCCTCTCATGTTTTGTACATGAGGGAAAGTTATGGCGTAGCCTAGGCTAGTAGTATAGAGTTATGGAGCATTTTTGCCTTGTAACAGTACCAAGTTCCAATGTGGAATAAACTGATGTTTTTGTTTTTGTTTTGTTGCCAAATGACATAGTACTTGATCAAATCACTGCTTTACGAGCACAAATGCACAATGGTGGTAACTGGAATCCCGACTCCACAAAGCTTTGAAAACAGCTTTTTATAAACTGTTACTTATCCAGGAAGGGTTTTGCTATAATACTCCATGCCCACTTTCTCTATTTCAGCTCCTGCGTCACATGCACACATTCAGACTGAGAGCAAACCAGTAAAACTACACATTTGAACCTGTGATCCTCCGTTCACAATCCATTTCTCCAACCTCGAGGCTAAAGCGCAGAGAAGTGCGTCCAGGTGGGAAAATCTCAGACAGGAAATTGAACCAGTAACACCAGTCCGTGAACACGGACACATACTCAGTTCTGCTCAGTTCTACTCTATATCAACCCGGTCTCACCCCATGGCATACAAATAACACGGGTGTCCACTTTAAAAAATACGTACAATCTGTATGTGAAAGTCAAATTGGTCTGTGTGCATTTTGAAAATAATTGTTTATGTCTGCATCTGCCAGTGGGCCATCACGATGAGAGTAAGCATAATGATAATAATATGACTGATGTTCTCTGAAATTAGTAAGAAGGCAGAAGTAAGGGTGCAGTGAAGGTCCATTTCAATACACTAGTCACTAGTGATCATTAAAGGATTAGTTCATCCCAAAATGAAAACGCTGTCTTTATATCCATCAAAACGCCGCTGAAGTTTGTATGTTCACATCCACGTCCATCCAACTCTGCATTTAAAAAAACCGGCACCCATTCACTTCAGCTGACAGTTTGACGCATACAAGGTAAAGAAACAAACCTGTCCCTTTCCCATGTGTGCATTTTAGTACAAAGCTTTAAAGTACATTCTTGCCTCTAGTGGTAAAGTAGGCTACATACAGATATACAAATATGGACTTTTCCTAAAAGTGCAGTATTCAAGCCCTGATAGAGTTCAGGTCCAGGAACAAGCATCTGTGCCCTTCTTGTGCCTTGTTTTTCTGAGAGTGTGGGCTCCTCAGCTTGGAATGAATTCCTCCAAATAGATCATGAGGGGAAAACACAATTACGGAGCAATTTTACAGAGTGACAGTCCAGCGTAAACACAAATCTGATGTGGAATAAACTTTAATGCGACCAAATCTCCACTTTAATGAGTAGAAAACTAGGAAGCCGGTCTGAAGCCTTTCAGTGTGCGGTAGAAAACTTTCCAAGATTTTGTAGGCTAATAATAATAAGACTAATAATAGGCTATGTTTTAATGCCCCTGTTTTTCAGATATGCTGATTTGAGCACAAGCTGATTTTTTTTATTAACCTCTGGAATATCTGATTTAAATAACTGGAGGCTTATCATATTCCAGTGCCAAAAGACTAGAACAAACACATCCAGTTATTCCACTTATTGCAGCTGGCGTAACTCACAGTGATGTGAGGGTTCAGTTAACTGCACCCGAAACCTTCAGACAACAAACACGGCAAGCTGTGTCTTCACACTCATCTAAAGCCTGGAGGAGACAACCAGGCCTGTCAGTGTTACAACAGTCTGAGATGATAAGATCTGAATTTGAAGGGGAAATGTGGGAGTAACAGCAGGCAAGAAAGACAAAAAAGAAAGAGAGTGACATCTGTGCAGTCATAAAGCCCTCGAATCTCACTTTTCCCCACCAACTATTTTGATATTTTCACCCTAAAATCTATCAAGTGTTTCCACTGACAAATATCGACCAAAGCAGAAGTTTCATAGCAAAATAAAGCACAGCACCTCCATCCCCACCCCCACACGTCCCCCCTCTCCAGCCCAAACCAGACGCCCTGTCCCAGGCCAGCAGCCATGGAAAACAAGCCGGGGGGAAAGCAGAGAGAGAGACTCACAGACAGCCAGCAGGAGCAAGATCCACCGCCGAGGAGCCATGATCTGAGGCAAGCAGACCCCACAGAGAGAGCTCGGTGTTCGGCCCCGGTGTCAGCAGAGAGACGTTCATTTATGGAGAGAGACAGAGAGAGACACACAGAGAGAGACACAGAGAGAGAGAGAGAGAGAGAGAGAGAGAGAGAGAGAGAGAGAGAGAGAGAGAGAGAGAGCTAGAGCGAGAAGCAGCTCCAGATGTTTTTCATCCAGATGTGACTTGGCTCCACCCACAGCTGCTGCACAACAGGACCAAGCTGATTGGTGACTTTGCTTTACTCTCTTATCTCTGTGACTTCTATTAACATTACTGTATGTGTTATGATTATAGTTAGACAATACACAACTCATTAAATAGGTTACATACAAAAACAGTCAAGTCATTAATTTAAAAAGTTAATAAATAAATAAATAAATAAATAAATAGTCAAGTCAAGTCAAGTTTATTTGTATAGCACATTTCATACACAGAGGCAATTCAAAGTGCTTCACATAAAATGGATGACAGGAAAATAAAAGAATAAAAGAAGAGAATAAAATGGACATTTAAAAGCATCACAACAAAACAAAAAAAAAAGAGTATAAAATGTGCATTAGGCAACAGGCGCAGCAGTTGCAAAAAGAGCTAAAAACTTATAGAGGACTAATTTGGTTTGCATAATAGAACAAATCAATTTATCTATATTGAGTCCCCCGACATCATGACTATAAACATGACTACACACACATAAAACTCAGGTCTGGGTACGCCGTACGGTGTCCTCTTTTCCTCTATACTGCAGTTTGGACGCCAAGCATACCCCCGCTTGTACCTTGCGTCATCTGTTGCCCGTCGACAAACAGGCCATTTTTTTTCTCTAAACCTTGCTTAAAACGAGTACGGCTCTAGTAAGCTCCCCTTACGCGTGTGTCCCTCCTGACGCATCACCTCACCCTCTTGTGAGTATATCCGTATTACAGAACCATCCCCCCGATCTGCAGCCTTTAGCAGTAATTACAGTCATCTATGTTTTAAAACCAATTGTATAATAGTGATTGAGAAACAGCTGTCAGCAGTTAAAAGCAACGGTAAACATAAAAGTCTTTAGTCTATTTTTAAAAGTAAGTAAGGTTGGGGCAGATCTGAGGTCTTCAGGCAATTTGTTCCAGCTAGCAGAAGCATAGTGGATAAATGCAGCCTTCCCATGATTTGATTTGATCCTAGAGACAGTTAATAAGCTGGACCCTGTTGACCTAAGAGTTCTAGACCAGGGATGTCAGAGATACGGCCCGCGGGCCGGATCCGGCCCGCGGGCAGGTTTCATCCGGCCCGCGAGATGTTTTGGAATATTTAATTTTTTAATTTTTTATTATTTTTTTATTATTATTATTAAATTCGCACCCCATTATCATGAACTACGTGTGGCTAATAAGCAAGCTAAGAGTTCATTCATAAGTTAATTAACCTGCACTACAAGGAAGTATGTCAGTAGGTCATCAGGTGTAAACAAAGCCGCCATGATGCCACGCTGGAATTGAATCGCGCATTCAGCTACCTACCAAAAAACAAAAGAATCGACAAGATCAGGCGCGGACTGCATAATCGGGCACGTCGGGCAAATGCCCGGTGGCCTGGCCTGGCCTGCAAAAAAAGAAAAGAAAAAGAAATTGTGCCCGCAGTCAGGCCACTCACTGAACAGCAGGCCAGGCGCCGCCTACTGGTTTACTAGTGGTTTTATTACTTTATTCAGGGTTAAAGTGGGTGCATCTCATTGCAAAATTGGACTTGGCCCAAATTGGGCTTCAAACGGCCCAAATCGGGCTTCAAACGGCCCAAATCTGGCTTCAAACGGCCCAAATTGAGCTTTAAACGGCCCAAATTTTTCGGACGCCGGCACGCGCGTCGGCCCGTATCGGCCTGGCCTGCTTGGTATCTAATGCCCGGCCTGAATTATGATCCCAGTCCGCCCCTGAACAAGCTGTCTCACGCTGCTTCATTTGAAAGTAAAAGAAAGAAAGAAAGAAAGAAAGAAAGAAAGAAAGAAGGAAAGAATGAAATAAAAGGTAAAGGATCATGATAAAACAAAATAAATAAATAAATAAATACATAAATACATAATGCATGAGAAAATTAAGACAAACAAAAACTAACAAAAAAATTCAGCAGCATAACTACTTTACTACAGAGCTCTGGTGCCCCCTGGCAGCCGAACGCACCATCACACGACTGATCAGCTGGTTTGTTTCAGGACACAAATCTGGTTTCCAAAAATGGAAAGAAAGAAAAGAAAAACATGACAGCAGAGATGCATTACTGAATGGGTGTACCGGGCCAAGGGGCCCAAGAGCTCAGGGTGGCAATAACCCAGAGCCTCTTCACAGGGCTACCGCGTATCTTGCCCGGGCCTGGGACAAAATGATCCCTTCGGGCCCCAAACCTTTATTATTATTTTTTACAAAATGTTCCATTAAGTATATGGACAATTAGAGGGTTATTGTGCTTTTGGCTTTAATTGAGTGTCGCTGTAAATCCTGTATTATTGAGACAGGGTCCAAAATTAGCACCAGCCACCAGCCAAATGCTGGTAATGCAAGTGGTTGGTAGATTTGCTTCACTCACCAGTCACAAAACAATGGTCTATTGAGTGGCTGGTAAAATTGGAACATACTAGCCATTTGGCTGGTGGACAAAAAAAAGTTAATTTTGGAGCCTGTATTGAGATACAGGTGAATTTATTTTTTGTTATTGTGCTGTTAGCTTTGAGTGTTCAAAAAATAACAACGAAAGAGACATGAGAGAGCAACAAAAGGGCGAGTATGTCACCCAATTTTTGGTGGGTGTTGGCTACTCCGTGATGTGTGGTGGAAAGCAAATAGCCTATTACAAAATATGAAAGAAAGAAACAGATAAGGATAGTAATAAACACAATTGAATTAAATTAATACAATAAAGTGTGCATATATGAGAAAATTAAGACACAGAGCAAACCTCAGTACAGATATATAAGAAGGGAAATAAATAAATAAAACCCAGCTCTGCTGCCCCCTAGCGGCCACATGCGTCACAGCTCAGCCTGTAGTCAGGTGACCGATCAGTTGAAGACACAAAGCGGAACCAAACACTGTGTGAGAAGTTTCACTAAAACTAACAAAAACTGTAGCTCAGCCTGGAAACATGAACATGGATCTACTAATGGAATAAAGCTGAATAGAATGACAGCTGTGTGTTTACTACTGTGGCAAAACGGCGGTGTTAACAAGAGCGATTGCAACAGGCAAGTTATAGTTAGGCTTTAAACTGGTTTATTGATGGAAAGATTTCCTAATCTGTCATATCTGATCTAACTTTGACCTCTGGACTTCTTCTGCTTGTCTAATGAATGCAGAAGTTAATCTGTTTGAGTTTACCGTTTTTCTTGTCCTCCTCTGTCGTTCCTCTCTGTCCAGAGATGAAGAGAAGACTCCTGCTGGTCTCTAACTCCACTCTGCATGGCAGCGGGTACCTGGACCACTGCCAGCAGCACATCCAAGACTTCTTTGGAAAGTAAGTTCAATTCATTCACTAATAATGGAGTCTACTGACCTTAATAGGTGAGGACGGACAGGACGGTGGAATACAGTGCAAAAGCCTGAGCTCATATGCACTTTTCTCTTCTAGAACACACTGCCAAACTTCATTCAATATATTTGCAATTTAATGTTTTCTTGCCTATCGGCAAACATACATATTTCATAGAACACAACTGAAGTAATTCCATGAAATCATAGGATCTTCTGATAAATTCAGCTGGCATATATACATATATATATATACTGTATATATATATATATATATATATATATATATATATATATATATATATATATATATATATATATATATATATATATATATTTGAGGTAGCTAGTGCTCGCTCCTTCCCACCATGGTGCATTTCAGTGGAAGAAGATGGTGAGGAACAGGCAAACAATTTAATTGTAAAAGTAGAGCTTTTGTTGAAATAAGTGCTGCTTGTCTTATTGGATGTGTGCTGAATAAGTGTGGCTCCTACTGATTTGTTAAATGTCCTAAGTCATGTAACGCTAGGCTTACTACCAGGATTGCATTTCTGCCGATGAGCAAGATTACATAATTGCCAGATAATTTGAGGGCTGGGTAAAAGTATACAGCCAGCCTCAATTGAATGACTTGTTGTATGAACTTTACTATGGCAAACTTGGTGACTGTCTGCTTCTATTCTGTTATATTGTGTGTGTGTGTGTGTGTGTTTCAGAGATGTGAAGCGGGTGTTGTTTATTCCCTACGCTCTCCATGACAGAGACGCCTACACCAAGACAGCCAGGAACAAGTTCAAAACTCTGGGTAGGTGTGAGTGTGTGTGTTATGTCATGACTCATGAACGAAAAAAAGGGCTCGCAACACAATTTTAGATAGCTCCCGTGGACAACATTTATTTGGACAAACAGTTTGGGCCTGGTTCGGGCCTTCGTCAGTGTCAAGTGAAAAATACATTTACAAGGAAGTGCTTAAATAGCGTTTTCATGGGTCTTTGTCTCCGCCTAGTGGTGTGGAGGCAGACCCAGGTACAATCTTCAGAGGACTTTCACAAAGCATAAATCACAGTCTAAGGAAAATGGTGGCAGAACCTATTCAGCTCTCCAAATAAAACTCAACATACAATAGCTCTACACAGCAATCACTGCAGTATATCTATAGAGTATGAACATATTTTAGAACATGTAGAGAAGAAAATGGGGAAAGAGGGCTACGGTGTTCTGTCGAGTGTAGGCTTTCTCAGAAGGTGCTCATTGGATCCATAGGGTTGAAGATTCAGTAGAAAGAACAAAGGAAGTCCAAGGCAACTCTTCAAGAATATTTTAAAAAGCCTTTAATAAAATATGGCTTCCACCGACATTTTTCGGCCAAACCAAATCACCTTGAGAAAGGCCAGTTTGGCCGAAACATGTCGGTGGAAGCCATATTTTAGAACATATTTTAGAACTGAACGCCATCAGTCAGCTCGGCCCTCTAAGTATCTCACAGAGAACATTCATCCATGCAGTCTTGTATCAAAAGGAAATAAAAGGCAAAAACAACTGGGATATGAATGTGCAGCACAGAGGTCTCACAAGTAAGGCCTAACATCAAAGTCCTCATTGAGTCCAATAGGTGCCATGGTGCCCAAAAAGTCAATCCACCATAATTCTCTCTTTAGGAGGAGATTGTCCATGTTTCCCCCGCGTCTAGGGGCAGTAACATGTTCGATGCCCACGTATCTGAGTTGGGAGACATTATGGTGTGTTGTCCACGGGAGCTATCTAAAATTGTGTTGCGAGCCCTTTTTTTCGTTTATTTTCCTGTTTGGTACAGTTGAGCTCAGCACCAACTAGTGGATGTGCGTAAGTCTTTAGATGCTATGTCATGACTCATGCCCAGTAATAAAAACACCTCCTGTCTACATCAGACTTTAACTACGCTTCACATTACAGCCTCTGATCTCAGTGCCGTTCAGATGTTGAGCGACTCCATGTTGTGTGTGTGTGTGTGTGTGTGTGTGTGTGTGTGTGTGTGTGTGTGTGTGTGTGTGTGTGTGTGTGGTGCAGGTTACGAGCTGGACAGCGTCCATGAGGCTGCAGACCCCGTCGCTGCTGTCAGGAAGGCAGAGGGCATCTTCATAGGTGAGACACAGCCAGCCTGCTGTCAGGAAGGCAGAGGGCATCTTTATAGGTGAGACACAGCCGCCTGTTGGTTGATGGAGCTGTGAAGCCGTTTGGTCCACTGTTGACTTGAGACTGGACTTGATGCACGAAGAGAAGACTTGAGACTTGACCTGACTTGTACTTTGATGATTTGAAAAGGTTTATAAAGTCTTGACTTGAGATATTGTGTTTGGGTGATTAGATTTGTTCCAGCAAATGAATGTAAATTCTGTTTTATGAATTTGTATGGAATGATTGCATTTATTGAAGTTGAAACTGATGATAGAAATCAAACTCATGATGCTCTTACCAAGTTTGTATCCTATTGAAACCATATTGCATTGAAAAGTTCTAGATACTTAGTTTTCTTTAAACTATCAAATTTATACTTTTTTCTATCTGTAATCTATGTATGACTCGAATATGTGTGTGTGTGTGTGTGTGTGTGGGGGGGGGGGGGGGTGCGTGCGTGTGTGTGTGTCTCCAGGAGGAGGAAACACTTTCCGGCTGCTGAAGTGTCTCTATGACAACAAGCTGCTGACAGAGATCAAAAGGAGAGTGCTGGAGGTACACACACACACACACACACACACACACACACACACACACACACACACACACACACACACACACACACACACACACACACACACACACACACACACACACACACACACACACACACACACACACACACACACACACACACACACACACACACACACACACACACACACACACGCAACCAAATTACAACTACACATACGGTATACATACCTACACGAACATTATACATTCACACACACACACACACACACACACACACACACACACACACACACACACACACACACACACACACACACACAGCTAGACTGGATATGTATCACAGATATCTGTCATTCAATTCTTCCTCATCAAAAGTAACATTGCAGATATCCACAATGACATTTATTCCTAGGAAATATTCACTTTTGCCATTCATGTGTATGGGGTTTCCCCTTTCAGGATGGAGTGCCCTACATGGGTTCGAGTGCGGGCACCAACGTCTCCACGGTCAGCATCAGCACCACCAACGACATGCCCATCGTCTGTCCTCCATCCTTCTCTGCCATCGGCCTCCTCCCATTCAACATCAACCCTCACTACCTGGACCCGGACACAGGCAGCAGGCACATGGGGGTGAGACCGCACACGCACGCATGCACACACACACACACACGCACACGCACACACACACACACACACACACACACACACACACACACACACACACACACACACACACACACACACACACACACACACACACACACACACACACACACACACACACACACACACACACACACACACACACACACACACACACACACATCATTCACTGTGCCCCTTTACAAAATGTCAATGTGTTCCCCAGCAGCATTGGCCTGGCCTTCTGAACCTACAGCGCCGGATGTTTTATGAAAAGCCTCAGATCTCAAAAAGTATTTTCGGTGGAGTCCTAATTGCTTCTTCATTGTTCAAGATCTAGTGAAAGAGCTGCAGCAGAACATGTAAACACTTGTTGGATGCCTGGATCAAAACATTGACTCATAGAATCCATTCTCATTCAGATATCTTGAGATGAGAACGGTCAAGGGTCCCCTTTGAAATTGACCTTATATGCCGGTTTTTCAAAATTCATTATTTAGCCCCCTTCCCGACAAGGTAGCATGGCATTGTTGGTCCCAATGGATGCTGTAGGTCTTAGTCATACCCTGTAAGTATCTTCACTCTAGATTTAAGAATGAGCCTGCTAGAGCTAGAGTCATATCGGCCGCAGTCACCAGTAGAAAATCGGGGACATTTTCAGGGACAGCTCCAGCCGGGGACAGGTCACCAACAACGGGGACTGTCCCCGAAAATCGGGGACGTCTGGTCACCTTAACACACACACACACACACACACACACACACACACACACACACACACACACACACACACACACACACACACACACACACACACACACACACACACAGTCCACACTCAATGGACAAAATAACTAGAACAGCACTTATATTCCATCAGTGTCTGACAGCAGCACTACGGTTCCCACAATCCCCTCTGTTTGTGTAACCGTATCCCTAAACCTTACCATAACCTTAAACCCTGACCTAAATCCGTTTTACTTGCCAAAATGTGTGCGCTAAAAAGTTAAGCCAAGGGGTCCGGACAAAACGTCAGTATTTGAGGAGTTGGCAGTGAGAACTGAGAAGGGCTTGTTTTGTGCTGTAAAGACACAGAGGGTTTGACCGTACCTCGCTGTTATTTTGTTTTGTGCTGTAAAGACACAGAGGGTTTGACCGTACCTCGCTGTTATTTTGTTTTGTGCTGTAAAGACACAGAGGGTTTGACCGTACCTCAGTGTTATTTTGTTTTGTGCTGTAAAGACACAGAGGGTTTGACCGTACCTCGCTGTTATTTTGTTTTGTGCTGTAAAGACACAGAGGGTTTGACCGTACCTCAGTGTTATTTTGTTTTGTGATGTAAAGACACAGAGGGTTTGACCGTACCTCGCTGTTATTTTGTTTTGTGATGTAAAGACACAGAGGGTTTGACCGTACCTCGCTGTTATTTTGTTTTGTGCTGTAAAGACACAGAGGGTTTGACCGTACCTCAGTGTTATTTTGTTTTGTGCTGTAAAGACACAGAGGGTTTGACCGTACCTCAGTGTTATTTTGTTTTGTGCTGTAAACACTGAGGGTTTGACCGTACCTCGCTGTTATTTTGTTTTGTGCTGTAAAGACACAGAGGGTTTGACCGTACCTCGCTGTTATTTTGTTTTGTGCTGTAAAGACACAGAGGGTTTGACCGTACCTCAGTGTTATTTTGTTTTGTGCTGTAAAAACACTGAGGGTTTGACCGTACCTCACTGTTATTTTGTTTTGTGCTGTAAAAACACTGAGGGTTTGACCGTACCTCGCTGTTATTTTGTTTTGTGCTGTAAAAACACTGAGGGTTTGACCGTACCTCAGTGTTGTTTTGTGATGTAAAAACACTGAGGGTTTGACCCAGTAGCGGAGCCAGAGGGGGGGCAAGGGGGCGGTCGCCCCAGGGCCCACTCGTCAGGGGGGCCCATCAAAAAAAAAAAAAAAAAAAAAAATTTTTTTTTTTTTTTTTTTGCAGGCCAGGCCACCTGGCTGGCAACCTGTGTTTTTATTTTTCTTCTTCAGAACAAGCTTGTCTGTAAAGTGGCTTCACTGTAGTCTTTCTTGGACATAATATTACTTGGCTCAGTGAGTGACAAATTGTGTTTTCGGATATAGGGGCTATCAGCTATTTTACAGTTGTGACTTAAAATGACTTTATTTAATAA
Source organism: Poromitra crassiceps (assembly GCF_964638095.1). Lineage (NCBI taxonomy): Eukaryota > Metazoa > Chordata > Actinopteri > Beryciformes > Melamphaidae > Poromitra > Poromitra crassiceps. The sequence goes on along the minus strand of NC_139627.1, from coordinate 21,413,619 downwards.
AGTTAGTGGTGTGAGTCTGAGAGGAATTCAATCAATAGACAATAACATTGGTGTGTTTAAAATGAGATATTCCACTAAATATGGCTAAAACCGATTCAAACATGCAAAAAAGGCACATTTTCCTTCGCGGCCTGACAGGCCCGGTTCTACGGGGGTGCAAAAGCATGCATTGCACCCTTATTTGTCTGCATGCTCAGTTGAAAAGTAAAAAAATGTATAAATGCTACAGCTGCACACTTACTGTTTAAACTTGAATTATAGTTGTTGTTTTTCTTTGTTCTTTGATGTGATTTTATGGCTTTTTGGCACCTATATGTAACCTTTTAAGGTTGAGATAATTGTATTATCATTATATGGTCCAAATATTTCAGTAAAGCACTTGAAACACTTGAAATATTCTTGCTTGGGTGGTATCATTCTACTTGAAATGATGGTCAAATGCATTATTTTTAGTAAAATAACATGTCAAATTTTTCGGCCGGCCGGCCTTTGGCCGGCCACCCGAGTGGGCCCGGCCTTCGGCCGGGCATCTGCACCCCTTCCTATCTAGGATGCACCCCTAGTCATCTTGTTCTGGAACCGGCCCTGCGGCCTGGCCTGGCCTTCAAAAAAAAAAAAAAAAAAAAAATTTTTTTTTTTTTTTTTTTTTTGATGGGGCCCCCCTAAGAGCTTCGCCCCCTCTGGGCTGATAGGGTCGCTCCGCCCCTGGTTTGACCGTACCTCTGTGTTTTGCTATTTTGCAGGAAACCAGAGAGCAGAGGATCACCCAGTACCATGAAGAACCAGACACGCCCCCTGTCCTGGTGAGAAAGAGAGAGGGGAGGTGGGGGGGTTAGGGAAGCTTGGAAGGATTGCAAAGCTGAGAATTTGATTGGCATGTGATTATTATTGACTAGAAAGGCACGATAGGCTAGAAGCGCCCCTTTCTAGCCTACCGTGCCTCTTCGTCGTCATCCTCATCACTCATTTCTCTACCATCCCTCATTGTTCCACGGCAGCACATAGACAGCAGCGCTGTTCTCTGTGTGTCTGCTCCCTCTTTGTTCAACTCTTTTCTTTTCCAGAGCGGAAATACCGGTGTCATGCCGAGTTTTGCACCCCCGCCGAGAATTGCATCCCCACCTTCCGGGAGCATAGTGTAATGATTTATACGGAAACGTAACTGTTTAAAAATGATACAGCGTTAATTGTCTGGGTAGACGTGATCTCCAAGCCAGGGGGGTCTGTCCTGGCTCATGGAGACCGACTTTGATGCATTAGATCCGCGTGGAGGTGACTTCCATGCTTGGGGCTCTCTTCTGGCTCATGGAAGCCGACTTTGGTGCTTAAAATCCAGGTACAGATGACCTCGAGGCCTGGGGATCTCTCCTGGCTTTATGGAGGGGGGTGCAAATCTCAGAGATCAGAGATTTGCATCCCTGTTTTTAAGCTAAAACAGCCCCAAAATATGGGGCGGGTGCAATTCTCGGCGGGGGTGCAAAACTCAGCATGACACCGGCAACAGTCGGCGCCATGACAGTTGCCCGCATTTCCAGAGAAACGTTGTAGAATTTTTGTCACAATATTGTCCCTCGTTGGTTTCCCCTTGAGGTCACAGATGCGCGCCGGGCCTCGCCTGCTACGCGGACTCATACACAGGTCGCCGGCTGCACCTCGCCAGCTATTGTGCGCGCCGCGCCAACCCCCTCTCTGATTATAGGTGTGATTTGTTATGATTTATCGATCATACAGATCATGTGTGTGTGTTCAGGGTCTGAGAGAAGGATCCCTGCTGCTGGTGGACGGGAAGACAGCTACACTGCTAGGACCTGGCAAGGCCAGGCTCTTTACCAGGTAACATGCTACTTTTGACTTTGGAAAGCATTCAAGTTCTCAGATTAGGTAAAATTAAGTAAAAACTGGTAACACACACACTTAAATTCTTATAATTATTTTATTATTAGCCTACTTACGTTTTTCTTTCATATAGTTTTTGTTCATGCAAAAAAAAAAAAAAAAAGCAGAAACAAACACTCAGTGAAAGGGTTTCCCATGCCTTCTTTTAAACATCAAATTCAAGGACTGTTCAAGGGCTTTCCAGGCCAATTCCCTCAAATTCAAGTACTCAACACGGCATAGTTCAAGACATGGATCAAGGATAAATACTTTTAGGTACACTAAGAATAATCATGAGAACTAATAGGTGAGAGGCTTGAATACACACTTCTCAACTGTGCTGTTAAACCTAGTTATGAATGTTAAGTAAAAAAGAAAGAAACAATAATCAAAAGAACCCACATTTCTATTCTTGCACAACATATATACATTCAAGCACTTTCAATGACCAATGCCTATTTTCAAAAACATTCAAGGCCTTCATCCTCCCCACTTTCAAGGATTTCGAGGATCTGTGGGAACCCTGTTTAAACACAAGCAGGCAAGACTTGACCAAGACTGTGTGTGTGTGTGTGTGTGTGTGTGTTTTAGGGGCAAGCCCACTGTGGAATACGAGACAAGCAGCGACCTCAGCTTCCTGCTGACAGGTGGCCACTGACCAATCAGAGGGAAGCAGGAAGTGTGGCCACTGTCTTACCTGTCTGTTGGGGGAGATTCTGTTGTCATGACGACAGGCTGAGATGTTTTTCTGCCTACAAATAAATACATTTTACAGCAAAGTGGGTCCGTCTTTGTGAAGACGTTGCTGCCGATTCATGGAGCACAAAAGTCAAGTCCATGTCATTATTAACTCAAGTGTAAACATTACCCAGTATCAATTTATTATCTTAAAGAAAACTAAATGTCTAGGACTTTTCAATGCAATATGGTTTTAATAGGATAAAAACTTAGTAAGAGCATCATGAGTTTGATTTTTATGAGTGTCAACTTCAATAAATTCAATCATTCCACACAAATAGACCCACCCATTGTCGCCATTTTAGTTGGTGTCTCACAGGCGTGCAAAACCATAGATATATATAAAGGCTAGATAGCTTACCCGCGCTGCCGGCCAACGGAGAGCGACGTCGTCGCATGGCGGCCATCTTGCTACAGGGAGCTCAGCTTTATATATATCTATGGGTTAAAAAACCGCTAACATTTTATTATTATTTTTGGCTCCAAATTACACCAAACTTAAACCGAAGCATCATCATCATGAGATGAATTCACGCACCTAGTTTCATGCAGTTTCATCCATTTTCCTAGGAGTTATGAGCATCTGTTGTTGGGTTAGTATTATCTGTTGTCGTTGTTGTAACTCCTAGGAAAATGGATGAAACTGCATGAAACTTTGTGCCTGAATCCCTCTCATGGCATAGATGCTTCGGTTAAATTTTGGTGTAATTTGGAGCCCATCAAAAAATAGTGTTTTTAGTGTTTTTTTGTTTTTTTTTGCCGTATCTCGGGAACGGAATATGCTTGTAATAAACCAAACCGTTTGTAAATCCGTCAAGATTTCAGCGAGTTATGAGTATTTTTGTCTGTGCAGGTCACTCACCCTCCAACAGCTACCATAGAACGTACCAGAAAGCATACTGTAGCAAGATGGCGGCCGTTCAACGACGCTGGTGACTCCGCCTTAAGCCATATGTGCAAAACCACGCCCTGTGCCCGCCTACACAGCAGTCAAGTGCTGGGATTGGCCAGGCACCCATGCTCACATGAGCCAATGGGACAAGGATTTATTTTGACAAGTTGACACTGCCAAGGCCTCAGCCTGCATGGAAGCTCAGCGGCGCGCTGCCTAACACATTTAGATTTTTCTTAGTGCAACTTTTTTAGTTTCTTCTAATCTGATATCTGAGGCAATATCTTTCTCCTCAGAAATTCTGACTCCATGCCCCATGAGAAAAATGTGCGGTTTAGAAAATTGTAAAAAGTTCGCACACTGGGCAGGGTGCTGCCCGAAACGTTAGCACCCACGGTGTTGCAATAAAAAACCTAACTGGAGCCCTTTGCAGTGTGCAAACTTTTTACAATTTTCTTTGCATTTATCACTGTTCTGCACCTGCCCTACTAGGCTGGGATGTGCGTGTCTCCCTTCTACCTTTGAAAAATGTGCGGTTTGCCTGCATCAACCCCAAGAGTAATATCTCTGGGTTTCCTGTTTTGAATAGTAGCTTATATAATAAACTAGGCATCTCGTGCGCTAGATTCCGTCCTGCAGCTCGCATTCACAGCTCGGCCTTGCCCGCAGCTGGGCTTCTGTGTGGCCTTGCCTGCCCTATAGACCCTTCTCACGGGGGCCATTTTGTGCCGAAAAGGCAGGTTAAACATAGGTGCAAGCAAAACACTAATGAGGGTTTCCAACTTCCATGATTGGAATTTGGAAACCCTCATTAGTGTTCTGATTGCACCTGTGTTTGCCCTGCCTTTTCGGCACAAAATGGCCCCCGTGAGAAGGGTCTATTGGCGAGGGCGTAGAGGTCCCTGACAGTTTACCTCTCCCATTGTATCATCTCACTGCATGTAACTCCTCTACATTGTATCATCTGGTTCAGCAGGTTCGAGCCCCCGTTAACTCCGGCTTGGTATGGTGTCCACACAGGCACAATTGGCCGTGTCTGCGGGTGGGAAGCCGGTGGGGTATGAGTCCTGTTCGCTGCAACAGCGCCTCCTCTGGTCAGTCGGGGCGCCTGTTCGGGGGGGAGGGGAACTGTGGGGAATATCTTCCCACGTGCTAAGAACTGCTGGTGAAACCCCTTGCCGTCGGGTGAAAAGATGTACAATTGGGGAGAAAATGGGGGGAAGTGGATTAGAAAACAAAAGTGCAGAATGACCATGTAGCCTATGCAAGTGAATGTGTGCAACTGAAAACGTTGAAGCAAGGCAAATTGTCATGCAGTGACATTACGACCATCGACAGCAGACATCCTCAGATTCATCACTTGTTTATTGAAACAAAATTGACTTTTTCTTTAAGAAAAATAGAAAGGGGGGAGTCATTATCATTACAAATCCAATCTATTAACATTTGTACATATAAATAAGCATGTGTTTAAGTGCACAGTCTCATAAAAACATTACATCAAAAAGATAAGTTTGAACATCTTGAATGAATGTACATAACAGACACATACATGATAATGTCAAATATTCCAGGTAGGGAAACACCTGTTCCTATTACAGAGAGAAAAACAAAGACCTTTGAAATTCAAAGCAAACATAGTGAATTCATGGTAGGAGTACTTTTGAAATACTGTATTTTCAGTTACAGTGCATTTCTTCATCTAGTTCTAGTTCATTCTAGTCTAAAGTCTCAGTCTTTGTGTGACTGAGTTTTGGCAATAATGAAAGTGCCTGAATAGTCTGTATACTGTACAGTGCCATATTGCCAGAGGAGGACAGACTACTCAGGGCTTTCAGATTATCTGATTCAGGCGGGTACAAAATGACTAGCACACGACAGGCTGGAGGGCAAACCCAATCCCCACGATGGAATGCATTAAAATAAAAATCCATAGTGATCCTCCAAAACACTGGCCAAGAAGTTCATATTGCCTCAACGATGTTAAACATGGCCAACACCCATTTAGTGCTAAAACCCACAAACAAGGATGTATACAGTATTAAAAATAATAACGAACAGTGAAATGCAAAAATTAGACAACCACCACATATCCAATAGTCTTTTTACAAGTCTAATGAGGAGTTTGTAAAATGTGATGCGTTCCATCAAAATGAGTCTGATGTTGCGCTGGCGTGTTTGTGTAGAAACGTGATTTTATGAGAAAATAGATTTTTGCCGTTTTGGGGTTTCATCAAAATAAAGCCTTGGCTTTAATTCTGTGTAAAGATTATTGTTAAATTTGAATGCTAAATATAGTTTAAAGCTCATAAAGGTAGGCTGACAAGCAGAACTAGCTTACTTTCGTTATCCTGCCCTCTTTCCTCAAAAACAGTTTGGTAACAGTCGAGACATCCAGGGGGGCAAGCTCACTCACGTTTGAAAGTTGGTCACCATCCACTTCAATTGTTGAAGAGAATAATTCTGTAACTGTGTTTCCCTGGAAAACTCTACAAATGTTTTGTGGACTAAAACACGTCACCTGACCTTCCATCAGCATGGGGGTGAGTAGATAAAGACTGCATGTTCATCTTTGGGTGAACTGATCCTTTAACTGGCAGGTACTTGTCAGTTTGTTTTTTGCCAGCTGATGACCTTGTGACGTTCTCAAGCCTGATAGGCTCACTATGCTTTCATTATTTAGGGCTTCAGCATAACATTTATGAGATGTGGCGCATACAAAATGCCAACTGGACCAACTGAAAGACAACAACAACAAACAGTGATTGACATGTATCAAGGAAGGAAAACTAGCAGCAAACCAGGACTTAATTCTCAAATACTCTGATAACCCTCTCCAGATCTTAAGGAGCCATTATCAAAGAAGGATTTTTGCAAAGTATGACTTGAAGATAAGTTTAGCTTCTTCCAGCTTTACCAAGTAATCAGGGTGCCATTTGCCAAGGCGGGTGAGGGGATTTCTCATGCTCCTTATGTCACTGCCAGTGACCATTAAACTCCATCACTGACTGCGTTTACATGGACTTGAGTATCCCGGTTATGAGGCTTATCCTGGTTTTGATCATATTCGGGATACGGTGTTTACATGGAAGAGAGAGAAAGCAGGTTACTCATATCCCTGTATACATGATAAGTACTAGTATCCCGGTTACTGATCACTGCATGCTATTTGCGCAGGCGCCTGTGATCGTTACAATACAAACCGGGGTCATTATTATTATTATTTGCTTATATTGGGTGCGTGTGACGTGACGTCATTCACCTTTTTTGGGCAAAGACGTGGGATTCCCTTGGATTCCGTCTTCATGGTGGAGTGTCCCTGTTTGCACGCAGCGCGCGGCTTTGGCTTTAATTTGAGTCACACCTTCGTCCTGTAGTCTGTATACTACAGACTTGAATAGGGCAGCATTTTGATGCTTTCTCCTATCTAAGCTGCCAAGCATTTAATTATTTCATCACCGAAATACAAAACTCGGCAAAACTCTTTCCTCATCGCTTCAGAAGTGAGACTTTTAAGTCGAATTGCACTGACATTTGCGCGTGAGTATTTCCAGGTAAAACGATTAGGTATGTGCGGGACCTACAGCAGCGAGGTTAGAGAGGAAAATGCCTGGAGTCTGACGGCGGTCTGATGAGGAAGTAGCCTAATCGTGCGGCACTTCTATACTTTCTAATGTTACTTGACGAAATTCTGAAACGGGTCATTTTGCGCAAGCTGTGTTGTGTACGGTAGCCCCTCGCGTTGGAGGGTGTTCACGGTGTGTTTCGCGTTGTTTGGTCATGAAATGGAGGGGGGGGGGGGGGAATGCCTGCAAGTCTGCTGCCTTTTGGAGATGAACTGAACTGAAGCCGCGCCTGCGCAGGTAGTCTGCTGCGGTCAGAAAGCAGGATAAGGTGTATACATGCAGCAGTATCCCGGGTTATTTCGGAGTACTCCACCTCGCATAACCGGCTTTCTCAAAACCGGGATAAGGGCTTATCCAGCTTTCTGAAACCGGGATATGATGTTTACATGCGCAAACACAAAAACGGGATACTCCAAAACCCCGACAGTAACCGGGATACTCAAGTCCATGTAAACGCAGTCAATGGTGGGGATATGCTTTAGCCTCGTTCCATTTGCACTGGGATTTCCCAGTTCACAGACTTCCGTCTTATTTGTGTCTCATTAAATCAGTCATACACACAGGGATGGGTATCATTTGGATTTTATCGATACCGATACTACTCTCCATAATTTGGTGCAAAAAATAAATAAATGACCTGAAAACATGATAAAAGATTCAAGTTATTTTGTTATTACTCATTACAAGTTAAATTCCTGAGAAGGCCTATTTCCCCACTCTGAATATGATGATTTTGGTCACCTATGTAGTAGAAATATGCAATTGTTTTTTAAATGAGCCCTTTGGCCACAGAAAACGGCTGTAGTTTTCGACAAATCACTTTTAAGGGGGAACTATCATTCTACAACACCCAGAATGCATTGCGCACGTCACTGAGTAGAAACTCGACACCAAGATGGCTGCATTAAATCTCAATACCGAGGCGTATTTTCATTTACAAAACGTTTTATTCATGGAGGATGGATGAATCGCACCCATTTTCTAAGGATTATGAAACAAACCAGCGCGATGGATTCAGTTACGCTACATGGTTTGTGGACCAACTTGCTGAATGGATGGATCTGGATGTAACATTACAGGTAAAATTAACACATCGCTGTATTCAGAGTTGGCGACTCCACATAATATTGTGTCGGAAAACAAGTCAGGTTCAGCAAAGCACCGTGACGTTTGTTGCAACGCAAGGCGGAGTTTTCTGTCCGTCTCCCTCCCAATCATCACAGGGCAGTCGCTCACTTTATCTTTCAGACGCTGTTGTGTGATTCAACAGCGCGATGCCTCGTATCATGAAAGTAGTTTTCTTTTAAACCGGTCACAAGTGTAGTGAATGACAGGAGTGTAAACACGCAACGTCAAATGCATGGTACTGCTCCATCATTGTTAGGGAACGGTAAAGGAAAAAAACAATAAAATATCGATAGCAGCACAGAATGTCCAGGACCTTATCGATACCAATTAAATACCGGTGATCGGTACCCATCCCTACACACAGTACTGTCTAAGTTCTATCTGTGGAGCTGTTTCTGCGGTGTTTGTATGCACAAAGTACCGCATAATGCCTTGTTATCAAGTGTTATTGCCAACGATGGCTAGCCTGGCTACAGCTAAACCTGGCCAGTTTTCCAACTGTTTTACTGGAACGTCATTCAGCTGGGAAATTCCTAGTTCCCAGTGCAAATGGAACACGGAATTGAGCTCTCCCTCTGTTAAACGTTTAATTCTGACATATTGCATCGGATATGGTTGCATGATTTTTGCAATCCAATAGCATTATGGTGCAAACTAGATACAAAAAAATGTACGCAGCATATCTGAACAGTGGCTGAAAGTAAATATCGTAGGGGGTGCTAGTATGCTGCTGGGATAGGCTCCAGCCTACTGTAGGCCTGTGCATCAAGAACTGGTTCCTAATACAGCGGAATCATGCTGAATGACAGAATGGTAACAAGGCCATTATTATCCCATCCTAAACCAATCACAGAGGAGATGTAGAGAGAGAAGCAAGATAGAGAAGGATGTTTAAGCTGTGGATTGTCAAAAGGGTCTATAATATAATCAAGATGTCCCTAATGTTGTTCTGTACATTCAGCATGTTTGTTATTCTATGAGGTTGTTTTAGGTCATATCTGGTTTCACCCAAGACCAGGGCCATTGTTCTTCACAGCTTTAAAAAATTATAATTTATTCAATTTACATAACCAATATTCTTTGAAAAAGCTAAATAAATACATACACAGCCTTCCTTACTACTACCCCCCAGTGTATACCAAATAAAACCCAAATATATTCCTGCGACAAATTACACACTGATTACATTTGATTTTCCAGCTCAAAAATGTATCTAAAATACATTTTTACACAGTTGTCACATTGTTGTTGCTTATAACAAAAGCTCTATCAATTTATTTTCCAGAGAAAAGAACATGCTCCAATTGAATGTTTTGTCTTTTGCTGTCAGTTTTCCCCTTAGATTACAGATTGGTATCTAAGTATTAGATACGTATGTAAGTATTAAATCCCAGTGTTCTACCGGAGAAATGTTCCCCATGATCATCACTCTTCAAGACGTGCTCTAGGCCAGGCCAGCAGACTCAAGTCTCCTCTTCACTCACTACTAACCTAGGAATGGAAAGACAAAAATACAATGGTTCAATTGGGTCATAAAGACATTTAGAGAAGGTTTGGCGTGGTACACTTGAGTCAAAGTCTATGTTTACGTGGACTGCAATAATCCAACTATTGAGGCATTGTCTTCACAAAATGTGCAGCTACTTGCTTGTCTACGTTAATGGAGAGAGGTCCGAGCGCTTTCCACACAGCGCAGCCAGCCTCCCTCCCTCTTCCCCTCGACTGCGGGCTTTGTGGCTTACTGTTTTTTATTGCTTTGACTCTGTATATTGAATCACTTGATAAAAAAACGATTTGGTAGGGCCCTACGCCCCTACCAGACACTTTCTGCTGACTAATCTGAAGATTAAAAAAAAGACAAAAAAAGACAAAAATAGTTATGGTTTTCTTTGACTAACATGAGACTAAAACACTCAGACTTTTAGTCTACTAAAACTTGACTAAATAAAACCTGTATGAGGTTGACTACCGGTAAATATGACAAACTAACAAGGACATTTGACACATGGCTAAGACTAAGACGAAGTTAAAAAATAGCAGACAAAATTAACACCATCCAGCATACTCACTTTCATCATCCGAATCAAAGCCAAAGAGTGAGGAGCAGGTGTTGAGGTCTTGGTGTTTCTGCAGCTCCTCTGAGCTGTTGAAGGAGGAGAGACACTTGTTGCAGCGGTGCCTGGTCTTCACCTGGGACGCCTCAGCCTTCCCCGACTGCACCTTCCCTGACTCATCCTTCTTACTGTTCCACTTCTTACATGTTCTGATTTTTAGTTCATTCTTTAGAGGAGGCGGCTCTTCGCTGGACCTCCTCTTACGCATTGAGAGCACAGATTCACTCAGGTAGGTGGAGGGCGGCGGCCGGATGAAAGGAGCTTTGACAAAAGTTGCGTAGACGGGATCCTCGGGTTTGAAGCTTTTGTGCTCGGTGATGTGCGGCTCTCCCAGTCTCTGCTGGACACCCTCGGCCAAAGTGGCGTTCTCCTCGAGGTCTTTGACGTTCAAGGGGTCGAGCTGAACCTTGACGGGTGATTTCTTTTGAGACCTCTTGTTCGGAGCTGCTTCTGCAGCAACCGTGCAGGAAGTGTTAACCTCTCCTTCTGGTATTCTTTCTGATTGCTCTTCCTCCACATCCTCGTATCCATTGATGATGGTTTTGTGGATGTCCCCGCGCTCAGAACTGACCGTCTTCTCTGGAGAACTATCTGGTTTGTCCAGGTTTTGACCACTGTCTGAGACACTTGCTTCCTGACCTTGATTTTCAATTTTGTCCAACTCCCCCAGATGCTCAAGATTCGAGGACTCCATACGATGGTCTTTAGGACTCTCCTTTTGCCCCTTTTTACGCTGCAGCCATATCTCCTCGATCTTCACTCTCTGCTTCCAGGGAGCTTCGGCGCTCTGCTTCTTCTTCTGCCTGTTAGCTCTCAACTCCAGTTCTTCTCTCTGTGGCGCAGGGATATAATGTCTCCATTCGTGTTCATAGAGACCCGGTGTGCCTTGGAATATCTGCTCGCAGTCTGTGTAGGGGCATTTGGGTCTGAAGGGCGTGTGCGTCTTGACGTGGTCCTTGAGTTCCGGGTGGGTGGAGAATCGCTGGGTGCACTCTAGGTGGTAGCAGAAGTGGCGGAGAGGAGCATCATGGAGCTTCATGTGGTCCTTGTAGTGCTGGAGGGACTGTGTCTGCCTGTTGAAAGAACGAACAGTCAGCACAGGAGCATCAATACGGAATTATCCTTGGGAACAGGAATTGGATAGACATTTTAAAAAATTGCAATTAGTGGAAGTGTCTGTTAGAAACCTTATACACTTACTCATTTAGTGTCCCAAAAAATCTCAAAAATCACTTGCATGGTTTGATCGTTAATAGAGTACCACAGGGATGACATATTTTGTCAACCCAGAAGTCATGCACTTCCTGGTTCCCTTGTCGGGAGATCAATGGGATTTTTGTACGGGAATGTTGTTATTGTTATGTAGAGTGTTTTGCTATACCAAGCCCCTGGGTGCAACATTAATGGGAATCTGGATGAGTTTAACTCTATAACTAGCACCAATACCAGGGATGTGCCAATGAACAAACCCTCCACTTCCCCTCCCTTAATTTTAAAATGCACCATTCACAGACACGGAATGGTATTTACAACTTGTAAATACCACTCAAAGCACTGCATGGGTCTACAAAGCAACCCAGTCCACACATACTGTACATCATTCGTTCCTAAACCTTTATGAGATTGGATTGGATAGTATACACTACAGTAGATTGCTTTCTGACATTTCTTGTAAATATTCTTGAATATTTTCACATTTAAAGTAAAATTAACTTCAAATTTTACAATGAACTTACTTAGAAACTTAGAAAAAATGCATAAACTTAGATTTGCCATCTTCTAACAGCAGGTTAAAAGCAGGGGAGATGGAGAGAGACAGGGAGAGAAAGCGAGAGAGAATCAGAGAGAGAGAGAATAGTGTGCAAGAAAAAAACTAATCCTGACTGATGTGGGCTTACTGTGTCATCATACTTCTTTACTTGTGTGGATGACACGCTGCAGACTGAACATCCTAAAGGTCTTATAGTCTAGCAGCAAGTCCTCAAAAAAGGCTTTAGTTTTTGAGATACCCCTACCCGAGGTAGAACAAATGACAACAATGATTTTTCTTATCTTTAGGGTCTCCCATTAATGAAATTGATTGTTGTCAAAAAAAAAATTGGGGGAAAAGATGTTTTTTTGGCTGTTCTTTAGAACTACCCCAATCCCTGAAAAAGAGCCAAATTAGGCCAGTCCGAATAGGGGAAAGGTGACAAAAAAGCCAATAACTTGAGAATGCTCACTCTTTTCCTCATCAGATTTGCTGAGGTATGAACCAGGTGGCTGCCCTACATCACCAAATAGTCAAAAAATGATTTACCTAAAAAGATAATGAATTATAGTCCTCTAAATATAGCTTTAGTTTAGGCGGAAATTGTAATTTGTGGTGATAGGAACATAGGACTCTATCACTTTTCTCTCATTTATCAGAAAAACTGAAATCCCTGAAAAATATACCATTACGGAGTTGTCTAGGGTGCTATTGAACACTGACCAGTAGCTGTATGGAGATATCTGGTACAGTTGTTTTGCAAACGCGTACGTTTGCTGTGCTGTACTTTACCTTATTAAACGCTTAAAGGACATTCTGGAGTGCTGGCCTTTTGTCCATTTTACGTTTCCAATTCTTCACCCCAAGAGACACCATATGAAGACAAAGCACTATGAAGACTTCTCAGTTGTTGAATATGCAATTCACTTGTAATGCCCTTTGTGTCCTTGTTTAATTTTTCTATTTTTTTCTAGAAACCATGTCAAGTCATCAAACAGCCAAACATCAATCAATCTGTTTCCCCACAGAAGCACACTTGATTTTTTGCGTTATGCAGCGTTAATGATTAACCGATTAATTGACCGAACTAACGGAAGGAAAATGCATGAAATTCTGGCTGATTTCAGGCGGAAACTGCTCCGTAATGTGGTGGGGCATTACTGTATGTGGCGCCTCCCTCCCTGGCATTCCTGTTTTTCCCCTAGGAACCACTGCTATACATGTTCATTCAGTACTCGTTCATAACATAATGTTATGAATGAGTACTCAAGTGCCCCCTAGGGGAACCACTGCTATACATGTTCATTCAGTACTCATTCATAACATAATGTTATGAATGAGTACTCAAGTGCCCCCTAGGGGAACCACTGCTATACATGTTCATTCAGTACTCGTTCATAACATAATGTTATGAATGAGTACTCAAGTGCCCCCTAGGGGAACCACTGCTATACATGTTCATTCAGTACTCGTTCATATGTTTTTCCCCTAGGGGAACCACTGCTATACATGTTCATTCAGTACTCGTTCATATGTTTTTCCCCTAGGGGAACCACTGCTATACATGTTCATTCAGTACTCGTTCATGTGCTTTTCCTCTAGGGGAACCACTGCTATACATGTTCATTCAGTACTCGTTCATAACATAATGTTATGAATGAGTACTCAAGTGCCCCCTAGGGGAACCACTGCTATACATGTTCATTCAGTACTCGTTCATATGTTTTTCCCCTAGGGGAACCACTGCTATACATGTTCATTCAGTACTCGTTCATGTTTTTCCCCTAGGGGAACCACTGCTATACATATTCATTCAGTACTCGTTCATAACATAATGTTATGAACGAGTACTCAAGTACTGTTGACCATCCCTACTTGCCTGCTCAGTGCTCGGTGCAAAACTGCTCCACTGTGCAGCGTGTTTCATGTCTATGATCATCTATCTGTAATGCTTGATCATTGATATAGATGATGTATATTACCTCATGCAGATGGAGCACTTGTGCTTGGCCCAAACAAACGTCTTCTCCAGAACCACCTCTTCGCTAAGATGGCAACTGATGGCATGCTTTATCAGAGTGGATCCAATCTTCATGAAGACTCTATCGCAGCCCTCTGCTGGGCACAGCTGGTACGTCACGTCCTCCACACCATATCCATTTTCTCCTGCTGGTTTCTCCTTCCCCTCCTCTCCTCCCTGCTCCTCCACTGCCACAGCTTTATCTTTCACAATCACCAGGCCATCTTTGATAACCACCTGCTCATCCTTGAAGTCGAAATGCTTGGATATATCGCCATCAGGGCTCCTGTACCTTTTGTGAAGGATCGCAGTCTTTTTGATGGTGATGCGGAGGTTTTTAATGATTCTACCCTCCCTACTGAGTGTGGGCACCTTATTTTTTTTCACTCCAGGTTTCTTTTCAGGTTTCTGTTTGGGCTTCTGTTCTGCTTCCTTCTCGCAAGCGGAAGGCTGGTTTACGTGCTGTTCCTTGTGCTCATTTTCCAAGACTTCCTCGGTTCCGTTAACAGCTGGAGGCTCCTCTGGAGTGCACGGCTCGTTGTCACTGGGTTTCTGTTTGCCCATTTTAGCAATGTGTTCCAGAACATGCTTTTTGGCAGAAAGAAACTGTTTGAAGCGTTTCCCACATAATATGCATGTTAGGTTATTGCTCTTTAGGTGGGAGAGAGCATGCCTCAGAACATTCAAGCCTTTAAAGTCCTTGCTGCAGAGGCTGCAGTGATACGTCAAGTGGCCATAGAGTTGAGCACGGAGCATTCTGTCCTTCCATGACCGCTTGACTTTCACCTGCCGAAAAACACAAGCCAATAACAGGTGGTAAGAGACAGACAATAGTCCTCATTTCACAACCATAACTCTTTTTACTTTGTCTTGGATTACACCAAGGTTATTTCTATCTGCGGCCTGAATTTTCCTTTTGATGTTTTTCTTATACCGGGGGGGGGGGGCACTTATGGTTGTGTCTAAGTCAAGGTGATAGAGTCACTCTCCTGATTTGCATAGACAGTAACTACAGACCCACATGTTCTGAAATGAATGGGGCGGTATTCTAGACCAGTGGTTCTCAACCTGGGGGTCAGGATGATTGTCAAAAACAAGACAAAACAAATATTTTTTGAAAATGTTTTTTCTCCCATGATGGGTTGTGTTTAAAGTTGCTCAGCATCCTGGTTGAGTAGTGGAGTTGACCATGTTTAAAGCCCCCTTCCAGTCAGTTTTCCTGCCTCTATAACCGTTGGCGATTTAAAATGTCATCAGATGACGTACAAATATATCTGATTTGCGCCAAATATCGTTTATTGATAAGAGCCGAAGGCTTACAGCCAACAGACACCAAAGTTGGTGGGTTTTATGGAAACTGCGTGACTCGAACTGGTTAACAGTTATATTAAACTAGTCATTCAGTGGCGTTTTACTGCCATGTAACTAACATAGCTAACCGCTAGCTAACGCCAGCCATTTACTGTAACTCATACTGTAATTATTATCTGAATATCATACGTCAGTCGTTAAGACAACCATAATGTCTGACGTCGTCACCCGTTTTCACCAAGGGACTTTGAGCCTCTAATCTATACAATTGGATATGTAGACTTGTAGGTGACCTAACTGAGCCAGATTTTTTAATTAGGCTAATTAACTATTGATGTGATGTCATAAGGGCACACACACACACACACACACACACACACACACACACACACACACAAGGATGCATTGTGACAAGACTGATCAGTGATGTCACACACACCCAAGGAGGCCTTGTGACAAGACTGATCAGTGATGTCATAGGTGGGCACACACACACATTTATGAGGTCATCAGTGATGTGATATAATGGGTCGCGCACACACACAAGGAGGCATTGTGACATCACAGATGCAATAACATTTAGTGAGCAACACAGACACGCGTGCCAATAAGGCAGGTGAGGCCGAGCTACGGGCAAGGCAGTGCAGCGGCCGAGCCTAGGCATCAAGCGTGAGTAGCTGCACTCGATGTCATCGGTGATGATCACTCGAGCAATTGTGTTGTCATCAGTGAGTGATGTCATCAGTGATGTGAAGTTGAGAAATTGTGCGCTGCACATGCCAATAATTGTGTGCCGAGTGACGTCACTCAAGCACTCCAAGCGCGTCTAGTATATATAGATATATGCATAATGTATTATTATGTATGAGAATCCATTTCTCCATTGTTGAATGATACCGTTATTTAATTTGCAACCAGTTATTCATTATTTAGCCTATTGCAGACAGCCACTCACTTAGTTTCTGATTTCTGTGTGGTGCTGATGGACAGCTCGCTTTACTGTTAATGCAAAGTGCTCAGAGAACACATTATTCTGCCTCTGTACCTGTTTACGGGCGGATCTGGGCCACGAAGATTTTTTCAAGTGGGCCATGAGTCGGAAAAGGTTGGGAAACCCTGTTATAGAGACTAACCTGAGTATTTGCTGATCCATCCAATATTTCCACTAAGGGTTTGAGCTCCTGTTCTGGGTCATCATTAAGTTTGTCTGACGCTGAGGCTTCTGGGGTGTGTGGTTCCTCAGCATCGTGCTCTTTAGATTTCAGAGAGTAGTTGTGTAACAGTTCTATTGGACAATCTAATAACTCTAAAGCTGTGCCGTCAAGCTGCGGATCGCCTTCAACAGCAGGGACAAGAGGCTGAGGCTCGCCAGGAAGACCTTCACAAGACTCGGAAAATAATTCTCTTTGAGGCTCCTCTTGGGTATGTTCACCATGACTGCTACCAGGGACCGTTTCAGTTTGAATCTCAAGTCTACTCTCCTTTTCAAGTTCATTCGGCTGCTCAAGCTCAATGTCTTTCAGTCCACTCTGTCGTTCAAGTTCATTCTCCTTGTCATCATGCTCTTTGCCGTCTTCTACATCAGTTTTAACCTCGAGCAGCAACCCCTCTTCCTCTCCAATGGACACTTCATTCTCAGGATAAGACAGTTCCAGTTTTTGTAAAGGCTTCCGTCCACGTTTTTTCCCCTTATATTTAACCTTTGTCACTTTAACCTTTGTCTCCTTAACTGCCTGCACCTGCTCCAACTCAGGAAGACCTTGCAACCATCTTTTCTTCCGACCCTTCCTTTTCAAAATTTGGCTCTTCACACATCTAGACAAGTATTCCCTCTTGCGATTCGGAGGCAGCTTGAGGTTCGGCGGGAGCTTGACAGGAGCAGAGTTTTCCTGATCGGTGTGATTGCGTCTTAGTGAGTACATGGCGTTGTTGTCTGAGCGAGCAGATTTGAGCATGTATTTGATCTCTGGATCGTCGCCGCGGTCTGCCTCATTGTCCGACCCAGATGGTTGTCTCCGTCGTTGCCTCTTCCTCCATTTCCTCTTCTTCGGTGGAACATCATCTGACGGTGCTGCTAACTTGGCTGTCTCTGCCTCTGTTACCTGCTCTTCTGGATGAACTTGGACCGGGTCAACGCAGGGCAGTGAGTTCAAGCTTTGAGTGCATAGGTCCTTTGTGTTATTTGGTTTCAGCTCTTCGTGGTATTCCTTCTCTTCTTCCTCCTTCATTTCATTGAGCACAGCAGCCTTCATCGCCTTGTCACTGATCAACTCCAAGCAGTGGGTCCTCAGGGTGAGGAGGTTCCAAAACTCTGGGTCAAAACACAGGCGCTCCTTTAGTACCTGGGGAATAACAGAGTAAAATGTCAAGCACAAATAACTCCCATGATCCAGCATCCTGTTCTATAGCTCTAACCTGCGGAAGGGTAAGACAAAAGACAATTTCTATAGGGATCAATAGACCCTTCTCACTGGGGCCATTTTGTGTCGGAAAGGCAGGGTAAAGACAGGTGCAAGCAAAACACTAATGAGGGTTTCCAACTTCCATGATTGGAATTTGGAAACCCTCATTATTAGTGTTTTGCTTGTGTTTCCACCATGGATGTATTATCGGATGGACGGACGTATGTACATACGTACGGACGGACAACCTGAAAACATAATGATAACATAAGAAAGTAATTAAATAAAAGAACAGATGAGTACCCGGTTACTCATTCATAAAAGGATAGTACCGTAAATTCCGGACTATAAGCCGCGGCTTTTTTCCCGTTTTTTGGCCTTTTTTGGCCCCTGCGGCTTATATAACGGTGCGGCTTATCTATGGATTTTTTCAAAAAAAAAAAAAAAAAAAAAAAAAAATCTCTTTTTTAGCACTCTTTCTAACTATAAATCCACTTCTGTTTTAATTTCCTCTCTTGCCCTCTTTTAACAACATAACATAACATAACACAACACAGGTGGTGTTGTGTTATGTTGTTTTGTTGAAATGTTAATAAATGGGAGCTTCCTCAAACAGCCATCTCTTTCCCGACAATCCCCTCTGTGCATGAACCCTTACATATGGTAATTAAACATTAAAACACAAAAAAAAAAAAAAAAAAAAAATATACCATTAAAACACCCGCGGCTTATAGTCCGGTGCGGCTTATATATGTAAAAAACAGTCAACTTTGCAGGTGCGGCTTATACTCCGGTGCGGCTTATAGTGCGGAATTTACGGTACTTGAGTATTTGGGTGGGTGAGCCGAGTTCCCCTCCCCCAATCCCCAAAGCACTTTGAGTATCTATTATTAATTGCCAATTATTTTTATTTCTTTTTTCATTCATCTATTCCTTAACACGTTCACTGCCGTCGACGAGTTAACTCGTCAAAAAAAAAACTACGGTTGACTGCCGTCGACGAGTTAACTCGTCAAATTTTTTTTTTTTTTTTTTTTGACGGTGGGACGTGGATCAAACCCTTCTCCTATAAAGATATGGGAGCTATTGAATGTGTATAACCTATTTTACTGACCCACTAAGTGGCGACAGTGCTCTCCAGACTAGAGAAAGCCGAGCAAAAACAGCAGGAAAAAGCGCGAGGAATCCATTCTCATGAAAATGGTTTGGCGAAAACGCTTTCGCGCTGGCGCTGGGAGCTGGCGCACAACGGTGGGGGATTCCAAAAATAGACTCTGGGTGCAACACACTTTGAAACACACAGCAGAAAGCCCAGAATCGCACGCAGCTTCATCCCAGCTCACAACAAACGAACGAGCCCCATCCAGACTCGCCCGACGAGCGGCCGCCAGCACCCAGGCAGCACAGACAGGCAGCAGAGACTCGCCTGTGACACACGCTGCAAAGCCACCAGAGACACACCCACGGAGGGAGGAGTTTGAAGGAGAGGGGGGTGGGGGTGCTGTTATGGAGGAAATTACTGTTCAGAACTATATTGTTTAGATGTCTGATGTCTCACTGATGCCAAAAATAAATGGTTAAAGTGACTGTTCTGCCTGTTCTATCGAATTTCACAAAAATGCATTTTTCTCAGCTTTCCTTCTCAGACGCTGAAACCATGCTGTATTCAACTGCTAATGCCTACATAACAGAACATGATAAAAACTAACTCTTTTAGACAGAGAAAGCACACATTCTATTAGTTCTTTTGAGATATTTTGTGTTCACAAAGTCCTAGCAGAAAAGAATCCTCGGCTCTTGAAAGATGAGCCAGAATCCTCAAAAAAAACCTTGGCAGAAGCTACCTACTGTATTGAAAAAACTGTTGGCAGTGAATGTGTTAATTAGAAAAGGACACAACTTGACAGTTTAAAAAAGGGTGGTTGTATGGTTAAAGAGCATACCTCTGCGAGGGACCTCCCACGGTGAAATGTGCAAATAAGCCCCCTTCAAAAAAAGATGCCTAAGGTGGATCCATACCCTAAAAGCTGAACTAGGCCTCATTCCTGACTTAACACGTTAACTGCCAGCGACGTATGCATACGTCAAAAAAAATCCAGCGCTTGACTGCCAGCGACGTATGGATACGTCAAAAAAATCGTTTTTTTTTTTTTGACGGTGGGGCGTTGATCAATCCCTTTTACGTCTCCTGTACAATTATTGGAGGTATTGAATGTGTATAATCTATTTTACCGACCCACTAAGTGTTGACAGTGCTCCCCCAGACGAGCGAAATCAAAGAAAAAGGGAGCAAGGAAATGGCGAGGCGATTTTACAGTATTACATTCTCATGAAAATGGTTGGGGGAAAACGCTCTCGTTTTCGCACTGATTGCTGGCGATGCGGGATTGCAAATTTACATAATACATTACAGGTGGAACACACTTTGAAACACGCAGCATAAATTTGACCAGAATCGCAAAAGCTTCTCTCAACCAAAACTCCCAAGAAGCGAGCGAGTCCATGCCGACTTCCTCAAACAGCAGCCTGCAGACAGGCACAGGAGAGCAGCAAAAGCACTGAGACTGTGACGGCCGCGGCAGCCAAGAAGAGGGAGGAGCAACTCTGCCTCTCGCTCTCTCCCTCTCTCTCTCTCTCTCTCTCTCGCTCTCTCTCTCTCCCTCCCTCCCTCTCTCTCTCTCTCTCTCTCTCTCTCCCTCTCCCCCTCTCACTAGGATTAAACCTAGTGCGTCTCCCTCCCGAGAGGGAGGGAGAGAGAGAGAGAGGGAGGGAGAGCGAGAGGGAGGGAGAGAGAGAGAGAGAGAGAGAGAGAGGGAGGGAGAGCGAGGGGAAGGGAGAGAGAGAGAGAGAGAGAGAGAGCGAGAGGGGGAGGGAGAGAGAGAGAGAGAGAGAGCCAAAAATGAATGGTTAAAGTGACAGCTCTATCGAATTTCACAAAAAGCCGTTTATCTCTGAATATTTTTTCTCATGCTAAAACCATGCTGTATTCAACTGATAATGCTTACATAACTACTAACTCTACAAACTAACTCTTTTAGACAGAGAAAGTACACATTCTATTAGTACTTTTGAGATATTGTATGTTCACAAACTCCAAGCAGAAAATAATCCTCGGCGCTTGTAAAATGAGCCACAATCCTCAAAAAACGGCTTGGCAGAAGCTACCTACAGCAAGAAAAAAACGGCTGGCAGTCAATGTGTTAATACCCGTAAGCCTCATGATACAAATGGATAGCCGTGGATCCCAAAATGACTTCCCCCCTCTCCGTCCCTGTCCAACCTGTAGGATGTGGAAGCGGACGTTGGTTGGGACAGGGCTGTTGTGGGGATCGGGCTCCTGGTCCGGCAGCTTGTAAAGCAGGCAGACGGTGCGGTAGGCCTGCAGGCTGCGCTCCTGGAAGAAGACCAGCAGGGCGCAGACTCGACACACCTCCAGGTCATGGGGCAGCAGGTAGGCCATGGTCTTACAGATGAGCGAGCGGGTCACAGGGTCCACCCCCACGTCACACAGCTGCAATGCCCGTGCACACAGCTCCAAGCACAACTGGACCCCTTCACCACCCAGCTGCCAAAAACACACAGTAGACCAGATATCAGCCAGTAAAATAAGGCCAATAGAGTTCTCAGTTTCAGCACGAGCTCGACGGGACCCGTTTCAACCTCTCTGGTCTTCGTCCTACAGCCTGACCAAGACCAGAGAGGTTGAAACGCGTTGCGTTTGTGCCCCTGTCTATTCTTGAAGATGTACATTGTTTGTTTAACTATTGCAGTAGACATGTACTTTACTTCACAATTAAAATCTGTCTCTAAGTATCCAAGAAGCTCCTTTTTTCTCTTTTCTGATTCACTTCTGGCCTGCTTAGCTTCCTTGTGCCACATTTTGCTTTTCCCCCAAAAATCATAATCACAATTATTTTTGACTGATCTTGAAATCACGATTATTTAACGCGATTCCTCATTGACTTTGGCAAAATCACACATTTATTGAACTTGAAAAAGCTTGTCTTTTTAATACTGGATTTATTTTAACTTTAAATAACTACCGTAACTAAACTCAAATAAATAATATATAAAAATATTTGTTTTATCTGATTATCTTGTTGTCATAATTGTTGGAGGCCAACATTGTAATTAAAATCTGAGTATCTGCACAGCCCTAAATGCTGTGATGTGAGCTGTACCTCAGTGGTGAGCACTTTGATGAAGGGGAAGATGGCTCTGACGTTGGTAGCAGAGGAGGCCAGCTGGCGGCACTCAGCCAGGAAGGCCTGTGTGGAGGGGTGGGCCCTCAGGTGCAGCCTGCTCCACACAAACACCAGGTCCCTGGAAGAGGACAGAGGACGAGACATCAAAACACACATTCCTTCTGCAGAGAAATCAAGCGACAACTGTGAAGATTCAGAAGTCAGTACTGAATTCAGGGATTTTCTCTGTCAACTTTAAAGTATTCAAGTCGCACTTTTTCAAAACTGTTCCCCTTACTAATATTGTGCAAACACTGGGGTCATTGGTGTGACAGTAGCATTCAAATATCATGCAAATCCAGAAGATAACTTGTGTAGTATTAGTGCATGTCTGAAGGTCTGGTTCATATTTAGCCTAGGTAAACCCAGCCCCCACGTGACCTGCTCTCTCAGTTCCCAGTCAGAACAGGTCTGAGAGCAGGTCACGTGGGGGATGGGTTTACCCAGGCTAGTTCATATTAACCACGTGTAATACATGTCTGAAGGTCTGGTTCATATTAACCACATGTAATACATGTCTGAAGGTCTGGTTCATACTAACCACATGTAATACATGTCTGGTTCATATTAACCACATGTAATACATGTCTGAAGGTCTGGTTCATATTAACCACATGTAATACATGTCTGAAGGTCTGATTCATACTAACCACATGTAATACATGTCTGAAGGTCTGGTTCATACTAACCACATGTAATACATGTCTGAAGGTCTGGTTCATACTAACCACATGTAATACATGTCTGAAGGTCTGGTTCATACTAACCACATGTAATACATGTCTGAAGGTCTGGTTCATACTAACCACATGTAATACATGTCTGAAGGTCTGGTTCATACTAACCACATGTAATACATGTCTGAAGGTCTGGTTCATATTAACCACATGTAATACATGTCTGAAGGTCTGGTTCATACTAACCACATGTAATACATGTCTGAAGGTCT
The DNA here is from genome assembly GCF_964638095.1 of Poromitra crassiceps. NCBI lineage: Eukaryota > Metazoa > Chordata > Actinopteri > Beryciformes > Melamphaidae > Poromitra > Poromitra crassiceps. Next base: position 21,390,570 of record NC_139627.1, on the reverse strand, counting down.
GGTTCATACTAACCACATGTAATACATGTCTGAAGGTCTGGTTCATACTAACCACATGTAATACATGTCTGAAGATCTGGTTCATACTAACCACATGTAATACATGTCTGAAGGTCTGGTTCATACTAACCACATGTAATACATGTCTGAAGGTCTGGTTCATACTAACCACATGTAATACATGTCTGAAGGTCTGGTTCATACTAACCACATGTAATACATGTCTGAAGCTCTGGTTCATATTAACCACATGTAATACATGTCTGAAGCTCTGGTTCATATTAACCACATGTAATACATGTCTGAAGGTCTGGTTCATATTAACCACATGTAATACATGTCTGAAGGTCTGGTTCATACTAACCACATGTAATACATGTCTGAAGGTCTGGTTCATACTAACCACATGTAATACATGTCTGAAGGTCTGGTTCATATTAACCACATGTAATACATGTCTGAAGGTCTGGTTCATACTAACCACATGTAATACATGTCTGAAGGTCTGATTCATACTAACCACATGTAATACATGTCTGAAGGTCTGGTTCATACTAACCACATGTAATACATGTCTGAAGGTCTGGTTCATACTAACCACATGTAATACATGTCTGAAGGTCTGGTTCATACTAACCACATGTAATACATGTCTGAAGGTCTGGTTCATACTAACCACATGTAATACATGTCTGAAGGTCTGGTTCATACTAACCACATGTAATACATGTCTGAAGGTCTGGTTCATACTAACCACATGTAATACATGTCTGAAGGTCTGGTTCATACTAACCACATGTAATACATGTCTGAAGGTCTGGTTCATACTAACCACATGTAATACATGTCTGAAGGTCTGGTTCATACTAACCACATGTCATACATGTCTGAAGGTCTGGTTCATACTAACCACATGTAATACATGTCTGAAGGTCTGGTTCATACTAACCACATGTAATACATGTCTGAAGGTCTGGTTCATACTAACCACATGTAATACATGTCTGAAGGTCTGATTCATACTAACCACATGTAATACATGTCTGAAGGTCTGGTTCATACTAACCACATGTAATACATGTCTGAAGGTCTGGTTCATACTAACCACATGTAATACATGTCTGAAGGTCTGGTTCATACTAACCACATGTAATACATGTCTGAAGGTCTGGTTCATACTAACCACATGTAATACATGTCTGAAGGTCTGGTTCATACTAACCACATGTAATACATGTCTGAAGGTCTGGTTCATACTAACCACATGTAATACATGTCTGAAGGTCTGGTTCATACTAACCACATGTAATACATGTCTGAAGGTCTGGTTCATACTAACCACATGTAATACATGTCTGAAGGTCTGGTTCATACTAACCACATGTAATACATGTCTGAAGGTCTGGTTCATACTAACCACATGTAATACATGTCTGAAGGTCTGGTTCATACTAACCACATGTAATACATGTCTGAAGGTCTGGTTCATATTAACCACATGTAATACATGTCTGAAGGTCTGGTTCATACTAACCACATGTAATACATGTCTGAAGGTCTGGTTCATACTAACCACATGTAATACATGTCTGAAGGTCTGGTTCATACTAACCACATGTAATACATGTCTGAAGGTCTGGTTCATACTAACCACATGTAATACATGTCTGAAGGTCTGGTTCATACTAACCACATGTAATACATGTCTGAAGGTCTGGTTCATATTAACCACATGTAATACATGTCTGAAGGTCTGGTTCATACTAACCACATGTAATACATGTCTGAAGGTCTGGTTCATACTAACCACATGTAATACATGTCTGAAGGTCTGGTTCATACTAACCACATGTAATACATGTCTGAAGGTCTGGTTCATACTAACCACATGTAATACATGTCTGAAGGTCTGGTTCATACTAACCACATGTAATACATGTCTGAAGGTCTGGTTCATATTAACCACATGTAATACATGTCTGAAGGTCTGGTTCATACTAACCACATGTAATACATGTCTCCATTCTGCAGCTGCTGTGTGAGGAAAGCTTTACACAGGGACAGCAGCAGATCATCTTTCTCCACACTCTCTGTGTTGCAGATAATCTCCACTGCTTCACGTCCGTCTATCTCTGCCATCTGAGGAGAAACATACAACCACACAAGGGTTATAGCAGAGGTTCCACCACACAAGGGTTATAGCAGAGGTTCCACCACACAAGGGTTATAGCAGAGGTTCCACCACACAAGGGTTATAGCAGAGGTTCCACCACACAAGGGTTATAGCAGAGGTTCCACCACACAAGGGTTATAGCAGAGGTTCCCAAACGGGAGCGGAAGGGGGGGGGCAGAGGAACGACAGCGACATAACACCCCACCATTGCGGAGTGGTTTCCGCTCATAAAGGCATGATTTCCTATGGAAGGGAAGATTATTCTGCCTCGGATGGTCGTGCAAAGAGCTGAAAATTGTTCCAATTGAGTGGATAGTAGGGCTGTGAATCTACACTGGCCTCACGATTCGATTATGATTCTTCTGTCAACGATTCGATTCCACGATGCATCTCAAAGTATTGCAGCTCCAAGTATCAAATCCTCAATTTTCTGTATTATTACTGCACATGGCTACTTTTTTCTCAATTAATACAAGCAGTCAGATACATATCAGTCCCTTTTTTACTTAGAAAGTGCTTTAAAATCTGAAACATAAACGATTCAACCATTCATCTGTCAACAATTCGATTCGATTCGATTCACACATCCGCATCTCGATGCATCGATTATACGATTAATTTCGACACCCCTAGTGGATATTATCTGACAAAAACCCCTCGGTATTGAAAACTATGCAACATTCAAGAACACGAATGGCCCATTTCGATGGACAACCACCATCTGCTTCTGGCAAGTACAGTTTTTTTGCTATGTAAAGTGGAGTCTTCAGGGCCTGAAATTCATTTTGCAAAATGGGAGGGGGATTCCCCCTTATGTTCTTCAGATAGGGGGGAGTTTAGACTTTGGGGGGGATTTTTTTAAACTTACCTGCAGATAAAACACAATAACAAAAGGCATAGCAATTTAGTCTCTCATTCAGGCATCGAGCGCGCGAGATGCCTAGTAATAATAGTGATAGTAATAATAATAATAATAATAATAATAATAATAATAATAATAATAATAATAATAATAGGAAAAAGGAGGGCTGCCATGCACACTAAAAATTATTAAAAATCGTCAGGCAGGAACTTTCATGTACACAGCCTTGCCAAGCTTCCCTTTGCTCCTCCCATCTCCTGCATGTCCTACCTCTTTGTGCAGGTGTTGGGGCAGCGAGGCCTTGTAGAGGCAGGTGAGGTAGGCCTGGTGGAAGTACAGATGTTTCCCAGCCGTGCGGTTCTCCAGGCAGCTCTTAGCCAGGGCCGTGGCCTCCGCAACGCGCTCACACGCCTGCAGATAGCGCAGCCGCAGCTCCAGGAACACTGGAGCCTCTGAGCTCAAGTACTCATCAACTGCATGGGAGAGCAGTGAGTAGGTTAATGTGAAAGATAGGGAGTAATTACAAATCTGTACACACAGTATAGCTATCAATATCGTATGCCAAATTATTAGGGCCTATTACAAAAAGATATTTATTATATATACGGTACTTTTTCTGTTTTCTGGTTTTCTGGTGTATCTATATTATATAGATACAAAAACAAAAAATAGTCATAACAATTAACAAGTCCGAGTCCTTGTCTCCAATTTCCGAGTCTGAATGCATGAATGCTCAAGTCCAAGTCATCAGTGCTCAAGTCCAAGTCATCAGTGCTCAAGTCCAAGTCATCAGTGCTCAAGTCCAAGTCATCAGTGCTCAAGTCCAAGTCCAAGTCATCAGTGCTCAAGTCCAAGTCGAGTCCTGAAAATAAGTCCAGGACTGGGACTTGAGTATGTTTTTGAGCCTACCCTCTGCTGGCAGCAGGGCAGCCTCTCTCATGATGCTCTGCAGCACTGGACTCTCCCAGGGGCCTCCTGCTCTGATGACATGCTTCACCTGCTGGAGGTAGACGTTCCTGTGCCTCTGCAGCACAGTCTGGCACTCCTACAGAGAGAGAGAGGGACGAGACGGACTCAGGCAAATCCTCTCTCCTCAGACTCTTGTCAACAGAAAACTGAGGAGTGAGTCAAGCTGGCCGATATGGACCAAAAGGGGACACTGAACCTGGCTTCTTTTAAGTCAGAGCATAACAGTTTCATTTGAGAAAAGTTCAATTTCTTAGAGGAGTGGGTTGGGGGTAGGGATGTCAACCGATAACCGACCGTTTCAAAATTAACCGATTAATATTATCAGTTAAACTCTTTTAAAAAAGCAGTCTGTTGCATGTGCCCTTTAACACACATGCCATACCATGTGGGTGGGTGGCGCAAATGCAAGTAAAAATGTCACGGGTCGCATTGGAGGGGCAAGTGCCTGATAATCATGTTGTTGTTTCCCTCCAATCCTCAGGTACGGGTACATTAGTGCATCATTGTGGTTGATAGTAAAACATTTATTCTTCACTGGCTCATTCGGTCTCTCTCTCTCTCTCCCTGCCTGCCTGTCTGTTCATCGTGCACACGCACGCATACATGCGCACTGAATGATGAAATGTGTGAAACAATTTTGTTTTTACCGTGTTCCAAAGATGCAGACATGAAGCATTCTAATTAATTGACGATTGAAAAGTATCAATTAACGTTACTCTTTACCGTCCAACACTCGCCAGTTCGGAGAAATTGTTTCACAACGAGAGACGGCGATTTCTGGTTAAGCCTACACAAATACGTCATCCCCGTGGTACTCTATACATCGAGTATATTCAATATATCACCCACCCCTAAATCAAATATCACAATATTTTTTACCAAATACCTCTTAACGATTGCATCAATATTGTGGGGGTGACTATTGTCCTCAGGAATGTGATGTCAAGTGTCTGGAGACTCACCCACTTTCGCCATATTCTTTGCTGTCACACATGTCTGCGCTGGGGTTTTCTTTGCGTTCGAGTAATTTCTTCACGCTCGATTCCTTTTATTGGCAGGTAGGGCGGCCGTATTGTGTGAAAGGCTGCAAAAATGGGTCTCGCGGTGGAGAGGGGGTGGAGCTTGAACACGGGGCAAGATGCCAGCTGGTAGCCTATATTATGAATTTGTTCCGGTTGTAAACAATAAACTAGGGATGCACTGATTGCGATTTTGTTGCCCGATTCCGATTTCCGATTTTTGAATAGTCTGACTTGCCGATACCGATTTTTGCCGATTGCGATTTTTTTTCTAAGAACAATAATTGGCGGGTTATTTTTTTTTTACTTTTTTTTTTTTTTTTACTTTGCTTTAATAGAAAATTAACATTCATGTCACATTTCTCATCATTTGCATGAGGTAGGACATCTCACTCAAAAACATCTCAAAATAAAAGTGTTCCGGGTTACTGGACAGAGCTTTTCTTTTTTGTGTAAATACAATGAATATAAAACAATTAATTCCAGTATATCCCACAGCTATCATGCATTTACTTTTCCAAAAGAAAAAAGGTGCAACAGAACAGGGGCTTCAGATGGAAAGTAGCCTATGGCTAAATCTGTTACAAAGCATATCTTCCCCTATGGGGTTTAATGTTTTTTTTTTGTATATGTCCCTGCCAAATAAACTAATAAACTAAAATAAATAAACGTCAAAATGTTATCCATGGACAAGGAGTTTATAGCCTATAGCTCTGGAGCCCAGAGACCTTCGAAGCCATGCCCACTCTACAGTTGTGGATTTGGCTGTTATTGAGTAGCCTAGATGAGGAAATGAGTTTGAGTTGACTCAGTTTGAATATCGTAGTTTACACACAGAGTGGCGGATGCGTTTTATTATTATGTTCGTCGTTCTATTCGCAATACGAAACAAAAGTCCTCTCCTGGCTGTATGCACGTTACAACGTGAGTGACAGATAGCAGCAGCAGGCAGCGGTGATGTGGACGCTGGTCTGGGAAGAGGGGACGGTGAGAGAGTGACAGTCAGAGAGAGAGCGTTTGCAGTGGGGTGTGCCCATGGCACTGACTGACTGTTGCGTGTGCCGAGAGACAGAGGAGGAAGGGGAAGCGAGCCGCTCAGACTGGACGTGGACTCCAACCTACCCTGCCCCTCCGCGGCTCCACACCGACGAAGACATGCTGTGGCATGTCTGTAGTGGCAGCTTTTGTTTTGGCTGCAACTCATCCGTCTCGGTCTCGCTGCTTTCGTGTGCGCACACGTCACTTGAAAATCGGCTCACAGAATCGGCATTTTAGAGTGACCGGCGCAGATCACCGATCGAGGCCGATCACGTGAAAATCGGCCATTTCCGGTCACGTGCCGATCGATCGGTGCATCCCTACAATAAACAGTATGGCGAAAACAACAGCTCTATTGGTGCTTTCAAAAAAATATTGACAATGAGATTTTTGATCAATAATCATCAGTAATGTGGATATAATGACTAAGTGGGTAAAGGCAAATAATAGAACAGTTAGAACATTCTGGTATGTTCAGACTTTAAAACGAGGAAAAGAACAACACTATTACGATATCCAAAATCTAAGACGATATCTACTCTCACATGAAGATATCAATATATCTGTATATTGCACAGCTCTAGCCGTGAGACTCATTTTTAATCAGCACACTTCAGTGCACTTTCTAAAAAAAAGTGTAGTGTAAATGGTGCCTTATCCTCCTTTCCCTTTCTCCTCGCCTTCTCAAGGAGAAAAGCGAGCAGTGGGTGGTTTTCCTCACCTGAAAGCAATCAAGGATGTCTTTCAAAGGCTTCTCCTCAAACTCCTCTCTGCTGAAGAACAGCATCAGCTCAAAGAAGCTCCTGCACAACAAGACCCAAAGCACGAGTCTGTCAAATCATTCATCATAACAGCTGGAAACAGTGTCCTAACAACTTGTAGAAATGGCTTGCATGCTTAATTGACTGTAATGACCATACTATTGGGCACAGTCCTTTGTTAAATATTTCAGATCAGAAAATCATAAAAACTTTATTGATCCAAGGGGAAATTGAGTCACACTTTGCCCCCCATAAATAATTTTGTTTATATTAATTTGGAAGTAATTGTCAGTCTGTATAATTGATGTTACACTGCTACCCTGTGGCTAAAAGTGGAATTACAAAACAATATAGTTAATGGCTGGTTTGTTGTGCCATATTTTTCTGTTATTCTCATTGTTTATTTTAGTATTTTCAGAAACCACATCCCACACTACTTACAGCCACTAAATTAAGACCAGTTGGAAACCCATCACCTTCACATGTATTTTAATGGATACATACACCACAGCGACTACAATTAATTTAACCACATAACACTTAAGAGTCAACTTCATTACACAACCGACAAGGAGCATTGGGAAATTCAATTCACTACGCAAGAAGCCATCCAGAGTTATTTTCAGTCAAATGCTTCTGTTATTCTCTTAAGCCCATTTTACAGGAATGGGTGGGTCGTTAGGTAGGTGATTGCTGACGATGGGCAGTGTACCTCAAATATTCAGCTGCAGCGATCTTTTCCATGATGAACAAGGCAGTAACAAGGCCTCCATATGTTACTTTAAAGTAGCTGCACCTGGACTGCATAAACTATGTTATGCTATATTTGATTTTTGAATCGTAAATTATTTTTTTACCCAATTTTTAGAAAACGCTTCAAAAGTGAAGATGATGTTACTGAGCACAAATTACCACTCCCATAACCTTTTGTTAACCACAGACCTTATTTTATGCATTTAAGCGACATCCCAATTCTAAAACCCCATTCACTTTTCCCCTGAAGCTCCAACATGTCCGTGACTTCTGCCTACAAAAATATGTCATCCCTGCGGTACTCTATTGTATATACAGATCCTTTCCAAAAAAATAGAATATCGTGGAAATACCATGGATAACCATGGGCTTCAGCGGATTGTCAAGCAAAGACCATTCAAAAATTTGGCGGAGATTCCGAGGAAGTGGACTGAGGCTGGAGTCAGTCATAACTGAGAAGTAACTGCTGATTTTCTTCACACTATTCTAATTTCTTGAAATACTGTTTTGGGGGGTTTCTGGAGTTGTAGACAAAATTATGAAAAATGAAACAAATAAAGGCTAGAAATATTTCACTTTGTGTGTAATTAATCTATAATCTATGAAAGTTTCACTTTTTGAAAGGAATTATGGAAAAAAAACTTTCCATGATATATATATATATTTTGAGAGGATATGTATTAGAGTGCACTTTTTGATCTTTTTAGTAATTTATCTCTTGATTTATCTTCTGAATATTGATGTGACCGCTACGCTGCATACTTACACTCAGTCAAATTCCTCGTATGTAATCTGATTACCTACTGTGGCAATAAAAGTGATTCTCAATTTCAAATGTATGCACTTGTGGCATCATCCCAGTGGCATCAACACTGACCGTGGTTAGACTGGTTGTAGGTTATGTACAGACTTACAATGATTGCTCTTGAATTGATATAGCGGTGATTGGTAGAATGGTTGAATTGATAGCGGTGTGTAGCATTGTTACTGGTCGAACTAAAAGCAGAAATAAAATGTGTCTATTATTTGAGCAAACAACTTACAGTGCCAGGCTGCTGAGGGCGTAGTGGACGTGCTGACAGTCATCGGGGAAGACAGCAGTGGCTCTGGTGAAACTGCAGAGTGCTATCCGCAGCACCTTCAGCTGGGGGAGAGGAACCTGCCACCGCCCTGTGTGCTCCTCAACCAGCTGTGCAGAGACAAGACAGACAACAACATGAAATAACCTTAAGCTAGGGGAGATTAACCTGCCACCGCCCTGTGTGCTCCTCAACCAGCTGTGCAGAGACTCTAAGGGGGAATCCTACGACATTACAACAACATTGCGCTGGCCCGACTGTAAAAAGTTTCACTTCAGGGACAGCGCAAACCAGCATTCCTGAGGGGTATTTTCATTTATACCATGCATGGTCTCTGGGTGAATACTCGTTTCTGATTGGCCGGCAGGTGTGCATTAAAACCGTATAATGCACACGTAGTCCGGCTCAAGTCTAATCACATGTTGTAAATTAATCCGCTACCCAACCTGCAAAGCTGTTTAATTAAGCAGCACAGTAGTTTGTTCAACTCGCTACCTCAGCTTCTATGAGCTGAGTGGACTAGCTTCCCTGCACCATACCGGCTGGTATCCTAGGTTTGTCCTATTTACTGGAACAGCAAACAATGTTTCCATTGCATGAGATGCCGACAGGATGGTTATGCTTGCCTTGTTCCAGGTATTAGTCGGTTCCCCAAGTGTTGCTAGGTAAACAGAGTTAGTTAGTTTGATGGCTTTATGCCTAGTGAAAAAATTATGATTTTGATTGCTAAACTGTCAAATTACCATGGTATAAATGATCAACTCCTAGGTCTGCATTATACGATTTTAATGCACTTTGCGGTGTTGGGTGGTTATTTGCCTCCACGTCGTGCATACTTACTTGCTACCTCAGCTTCTATGAGCTGAGCGGACTAGTAGCTTCTAGGGGTGTCAAAATGAATCGTATAATCGATGCATCACGATGCGGACATGTGAATCGAATCGTTGACAGACGAATCGTTGAATCGTTTGTTTAAATTTCTGTTGACATTCAGATTTTAAAGCACTTTAAAGTAAAAAAGGGACGTGATATTTATCTGACTGCTTGTATTAATTGATGAAAAAGTAGCCATGTGCAGTAATAGTACAGAAAATTAAGGATTTGATACTTGGAGCTGCAATACTGTTGGAGCTGTATCGAGATGCATCGTGGAATCGAATCGAAGACAGATTAATCGTAATCGAATCGAATCGTGAGGCCAGTGAAGATTCACAGGCCTAGTAGCTTCTCTGCCAAATTTACAGCAGGGTGTGTTTGATCTCACTATCATGGTGCACCGCTTGCACGCAGCGAGCAAACAACTTTGCAGTCACACGGATATGGCGGCACAGTGATCAAATCATCAAATCCAGCGCACCTGGGAAGCAAAACATGTCATGAAATACTCAAACTCCCAAGGTTCCTGTCGGCACTAGGAAGCTTCTCCTCTCCTAAATTTGGCACAGGCTGTGGAAAGACTGCTTTTAAACGGTTATTTCACACAAGAATATCATTTTAACTCAGCCGCCTAAACTACTGGCTTCCGTAGGGATATTAAATATATTTGGATCTGCGATCGGACGTCGGAGACGGGTAGGAGAGCGTTTTGAATGCTCGACCCACCAATTTCCTTATGCTACGCTGTGTGACGCTCTTTCAAAGTGGATCATAGAGGAACGGAGAACAGCAGAACATATGGGGCTAAGTGAGAGGTTTTCCAGTGGAGAAAAAAATAGTTGTGCCCTACTAAGTGCGGGGACTGCCCCCTAGTCCGATACCTCACGAGTCCGATACCTCACGAGTCCGACACCTCATGGTTTTGGGTTAGGGTCTGGGGGAGGTTAGGTTTAGGCGTGGGGGTGGGAGAGGTTAGGTTTTGGGTTAGGGTCTGGGGGAGGTTAGGTTTAGGCGTGGGGGTGGGAGAGGTTAGGTTTTGGGTTAGGGTCTGGGGGAAGTTAGCCTCTTTTTTCGGACTCGTGAGGTGTCGGACTCGTGAGGTATCGGACTCGTGCCATGGCACCCTAAGTGCAACATGTCTTTAGCCAACTAGCTACATTGGATTCTCATTCTGGGCTATTGAGGGTTGAGAAAATTGTATATCTGCCTATATACCATGGACTTCTCCCTGTATGATTGTAAAGGTAAAATGGTAACTTTTCTGAGTCTGTATTAAACGTTAAAAGCTGGTAAATGTGGCATACAATTGATCCACCAAACAGCTCTTTAACTTGCTGCAATAAAATCAAAACTTTTTGAATTTGTTTACATAGCTCACTGCCGCCCCCAACAGTATATTTTGACAGAAAAATATTGTGGGTTACAATATACGAGCCAAATGTGGTTCAAAGGAGTCAAAGGAGGTTTTCAGTGTTGCTTTAGACTGTTTAGAGGTTGGCACAAGGCAACGTTACATGACGTGACATTCCCCAAACCATGAGAGAATAATGGCACGTATCACAGCTACTACGTCACGTTAACGTTACGTCAGTTACCCTGCTGAAATACTGGCCTTTTGGGGAGCAGGCTCTGATGTGTTTTCCCAAGTTGGAAACTCTAACCGAACGTTATGTTTTAATGGTATCTAGGTTACGTTAGCAATCGAAACAGATTAGGATCAGCTCCCTAATTCAAGAAAACCTTCTAACTAACGTTAGCTTCACTCACCCATCAAGCTAACGTTAAGCAACACCAAATAGCTAAGCTAAGTGAAAGCTCGTAACTAAACACAATTGCAAAGTAGAGTGAGGTTAGGTTAACCTTACATAATTCGCTATGTGTCCAGCTAACATCTAGCTGCATTACTTAATCTTTCTTTGTTTTTGATGTGGAATGCTACAACAACAGCTGCTGTCTACATAACGCTAGTTTGGTGGCTAGCAAGCTAAGCTAACAATCACCGACTCGGCTTGGCCATGAAACAAAGACTATGACGCGACATGTTGGACTAACCTACCTCACAAAAGTCAGAGCAGTAGTCTCTGCTGTTCAGAGAGGAGCCCGCGCTGCAGTGTGTGTGAAACAAAGCGTCCAGAGCAGACTCCAGCCTGTCTGTTTCACAATCACTCTCGCTGTCCGCCATACTGCCTCCTGCATCCAGCGCATACTCAAAGCTGCTTTTCTTTTTCTTCTGACTTTCCGGCAGACTGGATGCATTGCGGCACATTGCTGCCTCGCACAGGTCGGGATTATATTGCCATTTGCAATGTGTATTAACCTCGCGTCCCAGGCTACTATTCACAAAGCTGCTGAGAGATCAACTTTTTACAAAGGAATTGGGGAAAATTCGCGTTTAAAACATTGTAGTTTAAAACATTGATTGTATATAATGCTACAGATAAATACACATTGATCTGTATCTGTGACTGTTTGAATCATCGAAACTCATTTGATCTGAAGATTAAGTAGGGGGGGGGGGGGGGGTTGATTGCCTATGCTTTCAGATGGCAAAGTTGTATTGAAGGCAGAAATGCCCAGCCAACCCAGTGGCGTAGCCAGAAATGAAATTGCAGCCAAAGTGAAACGTCACTTCCTGCTTTCTCCCTGTACCAGCGCTGCAAAAAGTATGAATGGCGGTGGACGCAGAATAAGGTTACTTTTTTGATCCCGTTTGAATTAGGCCACGGGGTGCCAACGCTAATTTTGTCAATTTAAAACATAACTTTGCATGTCAAGAAAGTCACAGTTTGTCATCAAACTGAAACGTAGGGGTTAGTTTTGTATAAAAACTACATAGCTTGTGGAAGCTCGTGGCATGTCGCCGGTCTTCAGCTTTGCCGGTAGAGAAAGTGACCTCACTTAGGCGACAGTATAGTCTTTCTGATTTATAACTGCTAGTGCAACAGTTTGGCGACAAACTGCGACTTTCTTGACATGCAAAGTTATGTTGTAAATTGACAAAATTAGCGTTGGCACCCCGTGGCACAATTCAAACGGGATAAAAAATGTATTCTCTGTCCACCGCCATTCCGCAGCGCTGGTACAGGGAGAAATGATCAGACATGATCAGAATCAGAATCAGCTTTATTGGCCAAGTATGTAGAGATACAGGGCCTACTTTCAAAGGAAAAGAAAAGGTTTGCATACAAGCTAAAACAACAAACAAGGACTGCGATCAAAGGTAGGCTATATAAAGCAAGTTAACTGCTATTTGCATTATATATAGGCTATATTATATATTATATATAAGTAGCGCCTGTGAGCAAATATACCGAGTTACACAGAAGCTCCAATCAATCTCCCCGGACGTACCGAACCTTATCCTCGTGACATGAATCATTGTTCATTGAAAAAAACACTAAGAGACTTTAACCAATAGTCACATGTCCTACCAGGAGCAACAAGATCTTAGACCAGTGCTATGGTAACGTCAAAAATGCTTACAAATCATTCCCCCTCCCGCCCCTGGGTGCATCCGACCACAACTGTGTACACCTCATTCCAGTATACCGCACTGCACTAAAAATAGGTAAAGTGCAGAATATCCACATTAAGAACTGGGATGATGAAGATGCCTGCCAGACTCTCCAGGGCCTCCTTGACTCCACAGACTGGGATTTGTTTACTGAATCATCTGCTGACATTGATGAACTGACTGATGTCGTTACAAGCTGGATATCATACTGTGAAAGTATTGTCATCCCTGTTAAAAATGTTAAAGTTTATCCCAATTCTAAACCGTGGGTTTCAAAATCCCTCAAAACACTCCTTCAGAGGAAAAACAAAGCTTTTAAAGAGGGGGAATACCCTGGAATTGCGTAACCTGCAAAAATAAATTAAGAGAGAAGTCAGGGCTGGTTTTATGTCTGCCCTGGTATCTGTCACCTTTTTTCACTCTACATGACTTTGCATCCCTGTGTCAGCTCCAGCAGAACATTCTCTTGTGATGTCACTCCTGTTGTTATGTCACACGCCCATTTATAAAATGCCACCCTTTCCTCCATATTTATACCCTGGGGGCCTGTGGGGGGGGGGGGGGGGGGGGGGGGTGGGGGGGTTACCTGCACCATGCTCTTTAAGTTGATCCACAAAGAAACAGTTAGCGCTCTCGGTGGAATAATTAGAGCGGAAACCGAAATGTAGAGGGTGTAAATGGTTATGTATCTCCAGATATTGCATTAGTTAGTTGTGAGGCCACTATTTTTTCCAGAACCTTGGAGAAAATAGAGAGGATGCTAATCGGCCTATAGTTACAGGTTTGATCAGCCGCTCCAGTTTTGAGGATGGGTATAACTCTGGATTTTTTTCCACCCATCGGGAAACTTCCCAGTTTTAATAGATACATTAATTAAATGAGTGAGACATTCAGAGGGAAACTCATTACTTGTCTTTCTGATAGATGGATCCAGTGCTTTTCCTGTCAGCCACTGTGGAATTACACCGATCAGCCAGTAGGTGTCAGTGCCTCATCAGACACTCAGTCAGGCTTCCATCATTGGCTTGTTTTGCAGTGGTTCCTAAACTTTAAAGTCCTGTACGCCCTCAAACATTCTACCTCCTGCTGTGTACTCCCTCTACCTCCAGAGGGTACTACAGATTTTATTTTTTATTTTATTTTTTAACTTTGGGAATAAGTGACAATGCACCCCCCCCCCCCCCTCCCATGTCCTTAAACATAAATGCACGCACGCACACACACACGCACGCACGCACGCACACACACACACACACACACACACATACACACACACACACACACACACACACACACACACACACACACAGAGTCACTGCTCATGGCACAGTCCAACACTGTCTCCCTTTAGCCAGAGGTGGCAGTGTGGCTCTGAATGGCACTGCCCTATCTCCAGTAGACAGTATAGTATGCACTCAATTAACAGAACAGTAATTTCCATGCAAAGTGGACAAAGCAAATAGCTCTGTAATGGATATCAGTGTTAGTATGCTCATCAACTAATTTCTCCTAACAGCCATCTAGGCCTGCAGGGACAGATGCTAACAGCCATCTAGGCCTGCAGGGACAGAGCTGCATATTAATGGCAGTGGTTGCTAATTAGCGAAAGGGAATTCATCTTGAAACCAAAGCTCTAGACTATTCAAGTCTAGAGTGACTTTGCTGCTGCCAAACCTACCTTGAAATAAATAATGTGCTAGATTGGGATAGGCTGCAATATGGTTAATCTCTGGATATCCCCAAAAAAAAAAAATCCTATAATAACCCTATAACCTCTAATATAGAGTTTATAGTGATCCTACAGAGCAATGGTTCTCAAACTTTTTCACATGAAGCACCATTAAACTGACACAAATAAGACCATGGACCCCCATTTGATAAAATTTTGTACCAGGGTCCCCCATCTGATAAGAATTTGGATGTTTTATTACCGAAAGTGTATGAAACCCATGAGCAAAATAGTCCTATATTCTGTCATTGTATTACTTTTGGATGGAATTGTACTGAAAATAAACGATTCCCCTTCAATGACCCCTGGGGGTCTCCGGACCCTACTTTGAGAACTACTGCTATAGGGTACTGCAGGAATGAGTCTGGAAGACCTGGATGTGCACTTCCAGCTGTTACTGTTGTGTAAAAGGCAATGGGATTTTTGTATGGGAACTTTGGTTAAATGCATGAAGTAAGGTCTGTGGTTAACGAAAGTTTATGAAACACAAATAAGGACCACTTTTATGACTTTTGAAGCGTAAATGCATTTTTTAAACACTATTTTGAGAAAACGCTTCAAAAGTCATAAAAGTGGTCCTCATTTGTGAAGATGATCTTGCTGAACACAAATTGTTCCTTGTTTCCTCAACATTTCTAACATCCGGTCTTAAGCAGGTCATATAGGACTCATTCCTGCGGTACTCATTTTCATATAAGTTAACAGAATAGAGAATGTAAGAATGACTATTTTGACCATAGTTTCTCTGTTATCTCTCTTCCTACAATACAGACAGTCACGGACTTCTGGACTAAATCATATCAAACAATAAATATATTCTCAGATTTGGGTCTGACTCTCAGAGACAAAATCTCGTCAAATGGGCGGCTCTGTGGGTCTAGTTAGGGGTCCTCTAGATGAAAAGGGGTTGAGAGTACAAACATGTCTGTTTCTCCACATAGCAATTTGACAAAATCCAGAAGCAGCAATGATAAGATAAGATAATTGGATTTGATCATCGTTGAGCGGTGGGACATTCATATCAAGTTCAATTCTCCCCTTTATTGTAGCAGAGATTTTATGGACCCTCGAGGGCCCCTGTTTTTAGCATGCAGTTAAACTGATTCTGTGTACGTGCATGCCTGTGTGTGTGTGTGTGTGTGTGTGTGTGTGTGTGTGGTCGGCAGTTATCGTCTGTGCCTTCTGCTTTCTGACAAACACGACAAACACACGAGCCCGCTGCACCGGCCCGGGGGATCCATCCAAGTAGACAAAAGCAATCAAGTCCCATCGTTGAATTAGCAACATCTTGCTACGTTCATCCGCAAAAGCAATTATCTGGTGTCTTTTGATACAAAGCCACGCGCGCACACACACACATGCAAACACCCTCACACACTCAATTAAAGTGGCGATGGTGGGGGCTCCGCTGTGAAAATGATTGCTTTTCAATTGGCATGACTCTGTGAGTCCACAGAGTGATATTATGTATGCTAAATGACTCTGTGAGTCCACAGAGTGGTCTTATGTATGCTAATGGAAGGTGTAAAGACGGATCCAGGGGTCAGTGGGGGTCAGCGGGGGCCCCTGCGCAATTACACTGCCTCAGAGCCAAGACACCCCCTTCCTGGGTGCCACGAGCCCCCAGACTGATGCCTTTTACAAGCTTTTTCATATTGAAAATCTATTTTTATCTGCAGTAATAAGCCTGTAAAAATGATATGCCCGATGACTACCTTAGGGTTAGACTGACATTAGCTTGTCATTATATAAAGCTGTTATTGACTCTTATTAAAAATGTGTTGGGAATTTGTTTCTTATGCATATCTCTCTGACAGACAGATAATGTACATGTTGATATTTTAGCAGAGGGGTCAGAAGTCGAGCCTGGGAACCCAATGAATCTGTCAGCTAGCTCATCTTTCATTTGCAAATGCAATGCAGTGCAATGTGAATCTATCAGAGGTCAGGAAATATGCAAACCGGATACGTGAGACATTTTTATCGTTCCCCTGTTGAAACGCCGATTCGAGTTGTGTAGGCTACACTAGTCACCACGAATGGCGACGGTGGCGGCGATGCCATATTGCATCAACGTTTTGTTTTAAAACATTTATGTACTATGTAACTTTTTAGTCACCTCAATCGTGTTATCAGGCTCTGGCTAATTAATGTTAGCTACACGGAAGATTTTTCTGGCGCACACGTATCCGGTAAATGGAAGCTTGGGGCTTTAAAAAAATAGATATATTGGAAAAGCTACACCTCAGATTTCTCAAGTACATTTTAAAAGTAAAAACGACAACGTGTAGCTGGGGAGATACCCACTCTGTGTCACTGTCAAAAAAGAATGATCGGCTACTGGGCAAGGTTGATTGAAGGCAAAGAGAACTGCGTATAACTGCCTGTTTGAGTTGCACAACTATGCAAGGGCGAATACCTAGTTTCACAAGTGGGAGGGACACAATAAAATGTGGAGCGCTGACCCTCTAGGGGGGTCCGGGGGCATGCCCCCCCGGAAGATTTCTTTTTACATTTTAAAGTAAAATGCACCAATTTGGTGCACTCTGAGGGGAAGATTAAGAGGCTAGCTAGATCTATGAAGAACTACACACATCACTCAATACATGCCTTTTAGACACCACCTCCTCCAACTCATCAGAGCTCTGATATGAAAGCAGGTGACATAAAAGGAAGAGGAAGTGTCTGCAAGGTGCAGGAAAGGCGTCCGCTCCAGAAAAGCGCTGCAGCCGGCGTTTCCCCCCCTCAGAGCAGAGCGCTTTCAAAAGCTGAGAATGTAAAAAGAAATCAGAAAAGCACTGGCTGACGTGAACCGCTTTTTCCAGTTGGGCGATGGAGAAATAGGACGTTGTAGACTAATCACTGAATTGACGTTGCGATCATAAAGGCACTATATGGGTTATCATCTGCCATCTAGTAATTGCTTGTTCTACAACACTGCATTGTTAGTAACGTTACTGCTAGAAGGGCTAACGTTAACCAGGTGGTTAGTGCGGCTGGTAAGGCCCAATTCATGGTCACTATTCACCACGCCCACTTTTTCTCTCTTCCGCGTTCGACGCAACGTATTTGTTCTTCCGGTTCAGCGCTAGTTGGCGGCCATTTTCAAAATAAAACGTCAGTATGAATGAAGTTTGGCAACATTCAGAATTAAGCTACACTGCGGCCAACTTCAGTTACATGTTCATAACGTTACTGCTGCAGCATTTAACGTTAGTTACAAAAGCACGTCGACAGTGTTTTCTCACTGCCAGTAGCCTACAGTAGGGTTTGACAGATATAGTCCGACCGGTGTCAGCACAGCCAGCGCTCCCGGCCCTTGCTGCTCGTTAAAGATTTCCAATAGGCATTATTCTGATAAACTGGTCACATATATGTTACGTTCTCACCCGACAAATATTAAAACTTTAAAACATTTTTTTTTTTTTTTAGCTTGGAAACAGCTTTTTGGCAAGTCTGACTGCGGTAGGCGTACTCTACTTCCGTGTTTAAAACCGGAAAGACGATTACGAAATGACGTCATGCAGAAGCGTCCTTGTATGGGCAAAGAATAAGGTGAATATAGTGAGTCAGGTGCGAGCCAAAAATGACGTCATCGTGCTACGGTAGCTTCAGAGTGAAACTGCAGTACTGCACATAATAGCTTTTCATTGTCACTTTAATGGGCCGTTTCTCACTTATCACTGTACAAGGTAACATGATGATTATAGACTCTACTTGGCTGCAGCTCTGACCATGAACACATCGGTGCCTGCACGGACCTTGCGTGCAATCTGCGGAGGTCTGCCTCGCGGTGCCTCTGTCAGCAGGCGTTATCATCTGCTTCCATCTGCTCCAGGCAGTGCCTTTTCCACTCCAGGAAGATGCTGACAGCAGGTGCTATGTCAACACACGCCCTAAGGCATCGATAATGTTGCTCCACCTATCACAGTCTTTAGCCACCAGTTGTGCCCTCGCCCCACAAGGCACAACTGTTGCTAGGAAGGCAGGAAGATTCCAGTGTTTTGCTCAAGGGAACTTTGGCAGAACCACACTGACAGTTAAGGCGATTTGATTTATTTTGTTTGGTTAAAAGAAAACACATGAAATACAGACATGCGTCTCAGGAACAAACACAATAAAGTCAATATAGACACTCCGGGACCATTGACTGTAGGGAAAATACTGTATATTGGGTCAGAGGTGATGATTACCAGCTGCGACAGTGGGGCTGGTATTGTTTTCACCTTGTCTGTGTGTGTGTGTGTGTGTGTGTGTGTGTGTGTGTGTGTGTGTGTGTGTGTGTGTGTGTGTGTGTGTGTGTGTGTGTGTGTGTGTGTGTGTGTGTGTGTGTGTGTGTGTGTGTGTGTGTGTGTGTGTGTGTGTGTGTGTGTGTGTGTGTGTGTGTGTGTGTGTGTGAATAGTCAATAGTCCATTAATTAGGCCATTGTCTTCGGTTTGGGGTCCGGCTTAGAGGTCAGCGTCCGCGTGGCATTCTGCCAAACTCTCAAACGCCCAACTCGCCACCGCTCACTTCCTGCTGGAAATGACCCCTGAGCACTAGGCCCGCCCTCAAGTCAACTCAGCCAATCATCCGCTCAAAACATATAACAAACATGGCACCTAACCAAACCATGACACTATATGATAGGCTTTTAAAAATGTTAGGCAACTGGCTATGAGCTGTACTCTTAAGCCAGTCGTATTAAGCCTATACATTACAGGCATTATAAGGTATCATAAAACACATTACGAGGACATGTGTATAGCCTCCATGAGGATTATTATAAGAATAAACAGATGTGATAAAAAAACAAATACCGTTACTTCATGGGGTGACTGTGTCATTTAATGACATGATGTTAAACTGAATGCAATTTTTGGATGTTTGGTAATTATATTATTATATTGTAGAAAAAGCTGTATTACCTGTCCCAAAACTACTCATAGCATCAGCATCGCCACTGGAGCCCTGCACGATTTATCCTCATAATAACCCTCAATGTTTAAGAGGCATAATAGCTTTGTCAGCTTATATTTATTGGGTTAATTTGTATAGATTTAATTGATACATGAATATTTTAATGTTTAGCCCTTACCCTGTACAAGGCCTTTGGGGATACGGGGAGAGCGGGCAAAGTCAATCCTCTTAAGAAAGCCCTCAAACCCCCCCCCCCCCCTTTTTTTGCAATGAAAATGTCTGAAAATGTCTTAATTATTCAATGGCTTTTAGATTAGAGTAATCATGCCAGTGCTGAAATATAAATGAGATTTACTGACTTTGTTAAACTGGGTAAGAATAACAGTGGCAACGTTTTTACAGCTTTTGGAAGGCATCGTATTGCAGACTGAAGGTTTTTGAATTGTTATTATTGTTGTATTGTTTGTAGTGGTAATGTGCTAACCTGACGCTGCCAGATGGACGGTTTAGCTTCACATTACGTTTCATTACGTCGAGAGAATCTCTTTTGATCTCGCGAGGTTATCCATCTTGCAAGCAAGGTTAGTAATGTGCTGGGCTGCAATAAAAGTGAAGTATTATTTCTGCCGTTATAAATGAGCTTGACACGTGCTTCCACTCTTTCTCAGTCTCAGTCTCGTGTTCGATCTAAATGCAGACCATACCTGATTCTGTGATACGGTATTTGCGTAAGCTACTAAGCTACACCAAGGAGATACACCTGTAAAAAGAACATAAGTTACACCGGAAACAGTATTCGCTTCGTAGCTTGGCTGCAAGGAATAGCCACATTATTGCTGAGATCTCAACAACCGGGTGACAGATTTCAAAAGTGATGGCCCCATTGAATCAGCGTGACTAGTGTTTTGTGTTACAACAGTAGGCAGCAGGCTTAGCTAACATAGCTGACAGGTAGCTAGCTAGTTAACATGCCACCTCATCCTCAGTCAGAATGCAATTGTCATTATGTATGACTATACAGTAGTTCTGACAATGATGACATATGACTAGTAGTCATATGTCATCTAACTTAATTTTTTGAATCTGAGCACACAATTAAGGAAGAAGAAACCGGACGGATAAACCCCGTCTTTATTTAGTCACAGACGACACACCACACATGCACACACGTGCACGGCAGCCAGTACAACACGCACGGCATGCACGCACACACACACACACGCATGCACGCACGCACACACACACACACACACACGCGCGCGCGCATGCACGCACGCACAAACACACACACGCACACACACCCATGCAATTGGAGGCACTGTGAAATTTGCCCCATCCTAGCTCGTCCTCCTCCATGGTCAGGGCAGGAGTGGGGGGCAGCTGCAGTGAAGCGCCCGGGGTCCAACTTCTTCCAACCGCCGCTGACGACCATCTTCTGCATGTTTTTAGTGTGGTTTCATATTGATGTTATGGAGGAAACCCCAGGGGAGGACATGCAAACTCCACACAGAAAGGCCCTTTCCACGAGATAGCCCACCTGGGCAGTGGGCACCAGGTACTGAAGGCATGGGGAGACATACTCCCAGTGTCAACAGCATGTCAGCATCCCAGGCAGGAATCGAGACCCAGGACCTTCTTGCTGTGTGAGGCGAGAGTGAAAGGAACACTTGTTCTTGTTGCCTTGAACGAAAGGAAAGAAGGGGGGGGAAGCCGCTCTGATTGACATGATCGGAGCCAATGACAGAGCTTCTTAAGTGGGGACCGGAAGCGTCTGAAATCGACGCCTCCAATGGGAGAGCAGCTGTAGAGCAGGGGAGGGCTATTATGCCAGCAGCCTGTTTCCATGCAGCCAGACTCCTCTCCCGGAAGGGAGGCGAGGCTGGCCAGCGAGACTAGCATTTTCCGGACTATAGGGCTGTACCAAATTAGATTTGGCTGTTCAATAAGAATATTTGACAATAATTTCTTCTTTTTTAATAAGACTTTCTGGCAATCAGAAAATCCATTGGCATGAGCTTGTTTGATTTGTTTGTTTAATTGGCAGTTGGTTTTACGGTAATATACTGATACTTATATACCAGAATAGGCTATATCATGATCTATTGGGAGAAACCAAGCAATTCTGTGTAAAATCAGACATTCAGCACCCCCATATAGCTGGAATGGAATGATCCTTACAGTAAAATGACCAAAGACACAGGAGGGGGGCTTTGAATGACCCTTGCTCTGAGACGATATGTGCAACCTCCCGGGGAAACAGTGGAAATGAGTAGGTCAGGTTCATGGACCCCTCTGAAACTTCGACATAGTCAGTCAAAGCCCCCCTGTGTGAAGCCCCTGCCCTCCTCTCAATCCCCCCTGTTAAAAACACAGCAGCCATCAGCCTCTATAGGAGCTGAATACATTAACAGTGGGCTCTGACCCCAACTCCCACTCACTCACTCCCACTCTCACACGCACGCACACGCAGGCACGCACGCAGGCACGCACACACACACACACACACACACACACACACACACACACACACACACACACACACACACGCACGCACGCACGCACGCACACACACACACACACACACACACACACACACACACACACACACACACACACAGGAATATATTATTCTTGTTTTTAGCTGTATGTCCATTCTGTGTAAGTACATTAAGGGCAACAGCAACAAACAACAACAACAACAACAAGAACAACAACAACAACATACAGCCATATTATTTGTATGTGTACATAGGCTACTAATAAAGCTGATTCTTATTCTGATGATGTTGTTTTGTTACCTTTATTTATACAGAGGTATAATGCTCTCTTCAGGAGCACCCTGCTACACTCACACGCACATTCATACCTGGAATCTGACCAGTACAACCACAGTCTGATCTGCTGGCCAATGAGCAGCTCCACTGGACCGGTTGGGGTTAAGGGCCTTGCTCAAGGGCACCTCAGTGGTGTATAAAAGGGAGCTTGGGCTCTGTCTGTTTCTCTGTTTCTCTGTCTGTCTCACTGATAACATCATCAGTCAGTCACACACACACACACACACACACACACACACACACACACACACACACACACACACACACACACACACACACACACACACACACACACACACACACACACACACACACACACACACACACACACACACACACACACACACACACACACACACACACACACACACACACACACACACACACACACACACACACACACACACAGGCTACTAATAAAGCTGATTCTTATTCTGATGTTGTTGTTGTTTTACCTTTATTTATACAGGGGTTTGAGCAATGCTCTCTTCAGAAGCACCCTGCTACACTCACACGCACATTCATACCTGGAATCTGACCAGTACAACCACAGTCTGATCTGCTGGCCAATGAGCAGCTCCACTGGACCGCAGGGCCGGCGCCACGATGAAATGACTGAGGGGGCGGTTATAACTGGGGAGGGGGCTGATTTTTTTTTTTTTTTTTTTTAATATGATGTTTTTATATCGTAAAACATAGGATATAAACCCGCTATGCCTATTTCTGGACTTTTTAACCATAATAACCTCTGAAAAGCGCAATAACAACACAAGAAAGACTACTATTCAAAATCAAATAAAACATTTCTTTCACAGCAGCAGATTAAGGCATTAATAGAGCTGAGCTTTGCATAACGTGAAATGCGGGACCTGTCTGGAGCACTCTGAACATATATGTCTATATGAAAAGTCATAGAATAAACAATTGCTGCAAAAATCGACAAAAAAATAAACAAAATAATAGCCAGTCAGTGCCAGGTTCATTAAGTTAAAGAAATAAAGTGATCAGATGCGTTGTCTCCATCTTTCTGCTCATGGCATGCTGTGTGCTTGGGTGCAGCTGATTTCTCTCTCTCTCTCTCTCTCTCTCTCTCTCTCTCTCTCTCTCTCTCTCTCTCTCTCTCTCTCTCTCTCTCTCTGTGTGTGTGTGTGTGTGTGTGTGTGTGTTTATTTATTTTTATTTATTTATTTATTTATTTCAGGGACAGTGCAACATTAATGAACATTTTCATGTAAATGTGCCGGATTATTAGCCTTAGCTAATTTCCATCCGCAGTCCCTCGACAGGTGAGGTACAGAAAAGTTTAAAAGAAGAAATAAGAAAATTAGTGCATACGTAGGGCATTCATAGACATACAGCAATGTAAATGACACATACATACACATAGGGTAAACACAAACAACACAACACAAATGAAACAAAAACAGGGAACATTAGGGATATTAACCAAGGTGGACACAGGACTTTCAAGGACATACAAAAACAACACATAAAACAAAAAGGTTTAAATGTGATCGCAGGTTTGATTTGATCTGAGCCATGACTTTAACAGCCCCTTAAAGGTGTGAAAGCTGCTACTCTCTCTGACTGACAGTGGTAGGCTATTCCATAGTTTGCTGCCCCCATAGGACAAAACATTTTGTCCGATAGAGGACCGTCTCAGAGGTAGTTCACAGTCGCCTCTCGACGAGCTTCGCGTGACGTTCTGGGTAGCTCTCCGTTTGATAAAGCATTCTAAAGGAGGTGGTGCTAGCCCATGAAGAACCTTATAAATCATACAAGCAATTTTAAATTTTCTATAATTGTCGAAGCTGAGGAGCTTAAACTTTAGAAGTATATTGCAATGGTGGTAAGATATAGGTTTCTTATCCAAAATTTTCAGGGCCTTTTTATATAGAGACTCGATGGACTTCAAGGTGGTTGCTCCTGAGAAGGACCAGCTCGTGAGGCAGTAGTCTATATGTGAAAAAATCATTGAGTGAAGAAAGGTTAGGGCCGCACTGTCAGTCAGAGATGCTCTAATCTGCCTAAAATTGCAGAGATTGAATTTTAGAGTGTTCGATACCCTTTTAATATGACTCTTGAAAGAGAGTGTGGAGTCCAAAGTGAGCCCAAGTGTGTGTGTGTGTGTGTGTGTGTGTGTTTTAATCACGTCATGATCACTACAGCATGCAGTGAGGTTCAAATTTAATAAATAGCTACATCTCTGACACCTTGTGACAACCAAAGCACAGCAAATAGCGCTTCCCTGCCAATTCTGAAACAACAGAGCTATGTTTATAGGGGATAGCCTACATCAACTTAAACTGATCAAATTTGATGAAGACTGCAGAAACAGCAGCCGAAACATGTCAGGTACAAACATTGCCTAACTGGCCTTTTAGTCCAGGCATTTTACGCAAATATGTGGGTCAACCTCACACTAATTGCAACAAAACCAAACTCAACTGATTTTGTATCCTCAATATGTCCTCAATGAAGGAAAAAAAGTGTTAAGGAAATGTGTGAAGGGAAAGTTTTGAAAATTACCTAAATATGATGGTAGCCTATGGAAGCCTATGGAAGCCTTTTTTTTTTTTTTTAATGTGCCATAAATCTCATCACTTATATGCTGTATGTGTTTTTTGCTTCAAGGAGAGAAAATAAATAAATAAATAAATAAATAAATAAAAATGTTAAAAAATAAATAAAAAAACGTTTTTGGTTGCATCATATGGGTCATTTTCAAAAATTTCCCTTCATACAT
Source organism: Poromitra crassiceps (assembly GCF_964638095.1). Classification (NCBI taxonomy): domain Eukaryota; kingdom Metazoa; phylum Chordata; class Actinopteri; order Beryciformes; family Melamphaidae; genus Poromitra; species Poromitra crassiceps. The sequence goes on along the minus strand of NC_139627.1, from coordinate 21,365,317 downwards.
TTCCTTAACACTTTTTTTCCTTCATTGAGGACATATTGAGGATACAAAATCAGTTGAGTTTGGTTTTGTTGCAATTAGTGTGAGGTCAAGTGACATTTTTACTGGACTATTTATAGATGAACTATTCTATCAAAAAAAAAAATCCAAGTGAGGGGGCAGAAAATTGAACTGAGGGGGCTTTGCCCCCTTTCGCCCCCTTGTGGCGCCGGGCCCGCTGGACCGGTTGGGGTTAAGGGCCTTGCTCAAGGGCACCTCAGTGGTGTATAAAAGGGAGCTCGGGCTCTGTCTGTTTCTCTGTTTCTCTGTCTGTCCCACTCATAACATCATCAGTCAGTCACACACACACACACACACACACACACACACCCACGCACACACACACACACACACACACACACACACACACACACACACACACACACACACACACACGCGCACACACACACACACACACACACACACACACACACACACACACACACACACACACACACACAGACACACACACAGTCCCAGTGATGTCATAAATTGTGACATCATCAGTGATGTCAGAGGCATTGTGACATCATCAGTGATGTGATAAGAGGTTGTGTCATAAGAGTCCCACTGATGATGTCATCGGTGATGTCATAAGAGCTAAATCAAGTCCCAGGGCCAGACACTGAAAGAAGTGGGCAGACTCCCATCTTCAGCCATGGACAGCTGTATGTTGCCAGCTCAGCTCCACGACAGGTGATCCAGCATCCCTTGTATGCCATCAAGGAGCAGCCAGGGTGAGGCGTGCAGCGGCTGATCTGTATATGCGAGCTGCAGGGCATATTCTACAATATGTAATCAATCAAACAAACTGATCACATCCATCAGTAGATGGCACTGACTGACAGTGATGCTGAGGACAATACCAGCTCCATATAAAAAAGCAATAGAAACACCCCACAGACACTTCAGCACAGGATTATCTCATAAGTGAGAAAGAATGATGACGAGAGACAGAAAGACTGAAATAGAGACACACACAGAGAGAGAGAGAGAGAGAGAGAGAGAGAGAGACTATGTCAATGACCCTGTAGCGCTGTAATTCCAGCAGGGTTGAGTCATGTGGGATGTTTCTGGGTAGTCTCAGGGCCCTGAAGGCCTTTTTTGGGAATGTCGTGTTTTAAACGACTCGATCCCGCTTCATTCCCCCGCCTCACGTCTGTCTGGAATGTCTGTCTGCTGCCAGGCGCTGCTGTCTGTCTGATTGGCCTCGTTCTCAGGGACGCGGGAGCAGCAGGCCTAGTAGGCTTAGAACACACACGCGCGCACCCGCGCTCATGCACACACTTGTGCAAGCGCGTGCACATAAGTGCGCACACATCAGTCTGAGGACTCACGAGACTCTGGGACAGAGAGCCAAGATTTTGTGTTTTCCAGTGTTGAGCGGTGGATATGTCCACCCCAAGACTTCTGCTTCTGTCCTTGTTTACAGTGCGATGACGTCTCATATGCAGCTATATAATATTATCAGCCGACATGCTGTCTGGACCTAAAACACCTACAATCGATCAGCTCCAACTCCGTTCTTGCGTCAACTGGACTACAAACAATGGACGCAGCGTATGGAAGAGGATGTCTTGGCGCGGACATATCCGCTCAACACCGGAAACCCCCGAAAAAGTCTTATTAGTTATCAGACTGATCGACTCTGGATGCCCAGATTGCTCTAATCTTGAGTTAAGTTGTGGACCAGTGATGTCATTTGTGCATGAATGCATCACCGGTCCACAACTTCACTCAAATCAACTCTCAATAACTGTCAAACTCAATGAAATCCTGCAAAACTGTTTACAGTTTTCAGATATGTGTGAGATTGTGTGCAAAATAAATCAGCATTGTTCTTCTGTGGAGTGTCCCTTTAAGCAGAAAGGGTGCAGAAATGGAGAGAGAGAGATGGGGGGAGACACACACACACACACACACACACACACACACACACACACACACACACACACACACACACACACACACACACACACACACATACACACACACACACACACATACACACACACACACACACACACACACACACACACATTATATCACATAATATCATTCCCACAGCGATGCTGATGAGTCTGATGATTCTGATGGAATGGTTGCATTCTATTGCAGGAGGCTCCTGGGAGAGCAGGAGTGAGTGTGCTGGCGTTCTCCTCTGTGTGCATCTCCCAGTCTGAGGAGTGCCCTGAAATATCTACGAGCAGAGATAAAACATCTCCCAGTCTGAGGAGTGCCCTGAAATAACTACGACATTTCCCAGTCTGAGGAGTGCCCTGAAATAATTATAACCAGAGATGAAAACATCTCCCAGTCTGAGGAGAACCCTGAAATAACTACGACATCTCTACCCTGAAATAACTACGACATCTCCCAGTCTGAGATGTGCCCTGAAATAACTATGAACAGAGATAAAACCTAATTGGTCCCTAAAGGGACAGTACAACAACCCAACCTCCCACATCCCAATAGAAACCATTTACAACGCCTCCAGACTGAAGATCACTTCAGAACATCTCCAAACTGAAGATATCCACATCTTTTATGGTTAAAAGGAAAATTGCTGGCCGAAGGGCAGGTTGCTTTTGCAACCATTATCACAACGTTTCCTCCTGTCGATCAGGAGGAGAGGCTGAGGGAGATGCTCAAGCTTAGGTCAAAGCTCTGTTCAGGCCAGTGTTGTAGTCCAGTCACTATATCGTGAGTCCAAGTCGAGTCTTGAGTCTTTAGTTTAGTTTATTTTGACAAAGATGAAAAAGCAAATAGACAAATACATCTTTAAAATTTACGACACAAAGTCACAGACTTGTTTTCATTGTGGTCCTTGATAGCTTGACGGCAATAAACACAATAACCAAACCCAAAAGCTAAGAAATATAACACTAGACAGCTTTCAGTGTTCGAGTCCGAGTCCAAGTCCGAGTCACCAAAGAAGAGTCAGAGTCGAGTCCCCATTACCTGAGTCCCAATCCAGACTTACTGAACATGAGCATGAATCCATATGTATGTGGAACACACGTGCCTGCACAAAATTGAATATTGTAATGGTATTAAAGTAATATAGCTATCAAAATCTTATGCCAAATTCTATTACAAAAAAACAAAAACAAAAAATGTAATCAAGTCCTCGTCTCCAACTTCCAAGTCCAATTGCATGAATGCTCAAGTACGAGTCCGAGTCATCAGTGCTCAAGGCCAAGTGGAGTCACAAGTCCTGATGAGGCCAGGACTCGACTCGACTACAACACTGGTTCAGGCTAAATGACTTGTCTTGAGCAAGCCTTGGCTTTGCCGTTGGGAAAGTGTGTACCTCAGCTTGTACCTCAAAATACACAAATCTCACAACAAAACACAACCACACATAGACAGTAAATTCTACTGAGAGGCAAAAACCAACATGTGGGGAAAGCATCTTATCAACAAGTCACCTGCCAGCAACTGCACACTGTTGCTTGTGCAGAAGTCTTCCCACAAAAGCAAAGAAAATAAGTTAAATTGTCAAAAGTGACATCTGGGTCAATCAATCTGGGCAACCAAAGGTCCACTTAATACAATAAGAGCCGTCCAGCCTGGACCAAGTTTGGCAATTTGGACGCACAGTACATATAATTTCTCTTAACATACCTATAGTACTATTGGACCCATACAGAGAATATTAGCTCGAAAATGAGCTGTCAGACAAAACACCATGTTTGCTCACAATGAGTCCAGATGTAGTTGTAGTGTCAAAAAAGTTGTGATAGTGTTTAGCTCCACAGGGGAGCTGAGAGGAAACATGACACAATACCTCCGTTACGCACACTTTCACTAATGACGAAATCATGGAACTATTTTTCTCAGCTGCAGCACAGACTGCTGCAGGGTGAAAGCTTGTTACTGGCAGAGTGATCTAGTTTAGACGGTCAGGTCAGATTGTAAACAGTAGAGTTTGACAGCAGATTATCCACTGAGTGAAATGGTGGGTGCTGCTGCTTTCCTGGCTGTGAAGATAAAGACGTTAGGCCAGTTGCTAATTGTTCTGGACTACCTGCTTTCAGATTTGGCGAGTCAAATATGTTTAAAATGCGGCCCATGATCATTGTCTCCCACCACTGTAGAGTGCCAAAGTCACACCCTCTTCCGGGTTCAGCATGGTAAGATAGAGTAGACATTTTGTAAAATCCTTACAAAAGTAGAGAGATTTTTACTAGCTAGCTATATTCAGAATCAGGCGAGACCAGTTTAGAACAGGGGTTTTCAAAGTCTAGGGCCTCCCCCAGACAAAGCCTATATGGGATCATGATTATGTTATTTGATGCCATAGATAGACACTCGACAATTTAGCCAAGATAGCCTTATATTGCTGTTTATTTACATACTTGAGACTATACCAAATACATAAAAAAGGTCTGTCTGAAGGCATTTATTAGTATCTGACTCTGGGAAAGTGGGATATAACACAACCACTGTATCTCTTTAACAAAATCACACACATTAGGCATGTGATCTCGTTTTGATAACGAATGTAACTAAACTAACCCTAACTAATATTTGTTCACTTCCATTCACTGAGGCTCCCCCGAAACTGCTTGTGATCTCCTTTTGATATCGAATGTAATAACTAATATATTTTTTCACTTCCTTTCACTGAGCCTCCCCCTAAACTGCTTAGAGCCCCCCTGGGGAGGCTTGCCTCCCAATTTGAAAACCCCTGGTTTAGAACATTTAACTCGGATAAAAGCTTTAAAAAAAGTTCTAAACCCTTGGAATTTTTCGGCATGAAATTGGTCGAATTTACCAATATTGAATGTTGCCACATCTAAATTGATTGTCAAGGTCTGTGCATAGCTGGTGGACATTTTTGAAAAGCGTGAGGGTCTTATTTTATCAGGATGGCACGGTGGCTCATGGCACGGTGGCTCAGTGGTTAGCCCTGTTGCCTCACAGCAAGAAGGTCCTGGGTTCGAACTCTGGTCCGTCCCAGGTCCTTTCTGTGTGGAGTTTGCATGTTCTCCCCGTGTTCATGTGGGTTTCCTCCGAGTGCTCCGGTTTCCTCCCACCACCAAAATACATGTATGTAAGACTCCTGTCAGTGCCCCTGACCAAGGCAATGGCAAAAGAACTGGAGTTGGTCCCCAGACGCTGCACTGCAGTTGCCCACTGCTCCTAGTTCTAGGAAGGTTCCTATAGGACGGGTCAAATACAGAGGATGAATTTCCCCATGGGGATAAATAAAGGATAACTTAACTTAACTTAACTGATGTGTGTTATGTGTCTCTTTTCAAACTATTCCAGTGCCAAATGAAATCCAGTCGTCCAAGTATTTGAAAACCTTTCCCCGGTGTAGATATGCCCTCAGTCTGTCTGCAAACTGCATAATACTACCTTTCTCCCTTGCTGTGACTGAGTGATCACCAATGGTTTCCACATATTTGTATCATGAAGGTAGTTTCATCACTGGGTCACTTTGTGGTGTGAACTCAAATGGGATCACTTAATCAACTGAATGATGCACGATCAAAATTAATGTCCACGCTCATGAAAATAACTGTGTTTCCCCTACAATTTTACAGGCCTGGCAGGCCCGCAGGCCAACAAGCACCCCCGCCAGGCCAGAAAAAAATGTTTTTACAATTTTCAATACAAATCTTTATGGCATATTACAATACAACGTCACAACGCTGATGAAGGATGTTTGCTGAAATGCGTTCATTGTTCACGGCTTGTAAATTCCCAGTATTAAAATCTAAAAGGACATTTTGGAGTGCTGGCCTTTTTCCTCTTTTAATATTACAATGCAACAAAATGTATATTGTTGACAGTAATATAATATATGAGCACTAAATAATGCCAAATATACATTCATGCAACTCAATAAGCATTTGTTTGTGGGGAGCCTGTGAGTTTGCATCCCTGTAATGTTTTGCAATAAGTTACACAGCTTATTATTGATTGAGCAATAAATGCACTTTATTAAGTCATCCTCTCCTTGTGATCACTTTCTTTTATGTGTGGAATATAGGCCTACCGAGTGAACCAAAATTTGAATTTGCTGCACCATCTGACCAAAGCCGACCGCTATGCGCCAATTTGCCATCCCGCCGCGGGAAGATCAATTTAGGTTTTGTTTTTGGTGGGTACCACCAGGCCTGAAAACAATTCTAGGGCAAACACTGTAACTTGATGTGCTGTTAAGAAGTGTTGCTGGTAAGAGAAGTGAACAGCTTTCAGCACGCGGCTTCATCAGTTTCAGTGTTGGGGGTAACTCATTACAAAAGTAACATATTACATGTAATATATTACTTTTAGCAGTAACTCAGTAATATAACTTATTACTTATAGGATTTCAGTAATATTATACCAGTTACTTTGTCAAGTAACTCAAGTTACAAATTGAGTTACATTTTATTAAATCAAAGCACATATTTTAAAAAGATACAATCATTTCCTAATCTAATCAACTATGTGTTTTTATGCAAATAACCACTATAGATGACAATCACAAAGGAAAAGAATAACATTTCAAATGTTGGATTGTTTACACTGACTTCAAGGCGGTTGAAATTATTTTGCGGGATGGTTCCGGGGTGGCGATGTCATTCTGCTGCTGCTGTTGTTTTGGTGAAAGTAATGCAAAAGTAGTGTAATAAGTAATGAGTTACTCTACACAGAAAGTAATATTGTAAAGTAACTTATTACTTTTAAATGAAAGTAACTAGTAATATGTAGTATATTACATTTTGAAAGTAACTTGCCCAACACTGATCAGTTTCCAAACCCCTGTCGAGAAGTGACCTATCAGCTGATTGAAACATGATGAAATCTGCTCGTTTGGCCTGGAGTGACTGACTGGTGATGACATGATCGGCTGCGCTCTCTGAAGTCACGTTCGACTGATATGGGCTTTTTAAAAGCCAATGCTGCTGATAGCTGACATTTCAGACAATTTCCAGGCCATCAATTACACAAAACTTATTCAGTGTCCCCAAACCTAGAATTGTATTCTTGTATTTTGTATTCTTGTAATCATAATCAGAAATACTTGATTGACCCCCGAGGGGAAATAATGCTGCAGTTGCTCATATTCAAGTAGGGAAATAATATAGGCATAAGGAAATCATAAAAAGCAGTAAAAATAGAATAAGATCAAATAAAAAATATGTAAAAAAAGAATGAATGAAATGTCTTAAATACACAAATTATTCTACAATATTTATCAAGTACTATAGAATAAGAGAGTATGAAATATGTAAGATATGTACAAAATACTCAAACAGTAATATATACAGCAATGTAAATAGTAATTGTAGTAGTAAAGTGCAAAAAATCAGTTGCAGATATAAACTGCACATCTGTCATTTGGCTTGGACATTGTTCACTGTCATGTCATTTGTACATACTGTACTGTATGTCTATGATGT
>NC_139627.1:21347878-21352878 GCF_964638095.1 Poromitra crassiceps | reverse complement strand
TCCCTCAGATTACACTCTCCGCTGACATGATCACACACACACAAGCACACACACAGACACACACACACACACACACACACACACACAGACACACGCACAGGGGTGGACTGGGATCATAATTCAGGCCGGGCATTAAATACCAAGCAGGCCAGGCCGATACGGGCCGACGTGCGTGCCGGCGTCCGAAGGGCGGCGGCGAAAAATTTGGGGCGTTTGAAGCTCAATTTGGGCCGTTTGAAGCCCAATTTGGGCCGTTTGAAGCCAGATTTGGCCCGTTTAAAGCCCTATTTGGGTCGTTTAAAGCCAGATTTGGGCCGTTTGAAGCCCTATTTGGGTCGTTTGAAGCCCAATTTGGGCCGTTTGAAGCCCAATTTGGGCCAAGTCCAATTTTACAATGGAATGCACCCACTTTAAACCTGAATAAAGTAATAAAACCACTAGTAAACCAGTAGGCGGCGCCTGGCCTGCCAAAAAAAAAAAAAAAAAAAAATTTTTTTTTTTTTTTTTTTTTTTGCAGGCCAGACCAGGCCAGGCCACCGGGCATTTGCCCGACGTGCCCGATTATGCAGTCCGCCACTGCACACGCACACACACACACACACACACACACACACACACACACATGCCTAACATGAATGAGATAGATCGCTCAATGCGGAAGTGGAAATGTCATCCAATAGATAAGGCGTATAAAATGACCCCTTTCCGGAATTTTCATTTTGGTAGACTTTCAGTATGCTATTTACCGTGCTCAATGGTAACAGAATCCATTGAAACATCCATTGAAAATCGGCAAAGCCTAATGTTGGAAAGGCATCAAGGCTTTTAAATGAACCACTGTTTTGTTTCAAATTTAAGTTGAGATTGTATACGTATTTGTATATATACGATTGCAGAAAGTGCAGGCATTTTATTCTGGCGATTGCGTTGCAATGATATTTCTCTTTTTCCAGGGCGTCCTGGCCAAGAAAGCAGACTCATGACAGAAAAGCTACAGCAAAGCTAAACATACAACATTTGCGTCAAATCAAAATACACTGTAGCCTAAGCACTGTTGTAGTACTATATCACTATATCTCCAGTCCAAGTCAAGTCTCGAGTGCCCGGTTCGAGTACGGAGTTACTGAACATGAACGTGAATCCACATGTACAGTAGGTGCTGCCTGCCCTTGCACAAAATTCAATAATGTCACGGTATTAATATAGCTGTCAATATTTTACGGCCTATTACAAAAAAGTCTGAATCCTCGTTTCTGAGTCCGAAATGCATGAATGCTCAAAGTCCAAGTCTGAGTTATCCGTGCTCAAGTCTAAGTCGAGTCACTTGGACTCAGACTCGACCACAACACTGTGGTCAGCGTCAGCATATTTATTTTGCTGATGTGGGCAGTCGGTGCCAGCCACCTCTCATAGGCTGGAGGTTCCTCCCTGACCACAGCTAGCCAATATGTTTCTGTTATCTTTACTTTTATATCAGATGGACCACATAAACCAGCCCAGGGTGCTGTGCCGTGCTATGCTGTGACGTGCTGTGCCATGGTGTGCTGTGACGTGGTGTGCCATGGTGTGCTGTGGGGTGCTGTGCCGTGCTGTGCCATGGTGTGCTATGACATGCTGTGCCATGCTGTGCCATGGTGTGCTATGACGTGCTGTGCCGTGTTGTGCCATGGTGTGCTGTGATGTGCTGTGCCGTGCTGTGCCATGGTGTGCTATGATGTGCTGTGCCGTGCTGTGCCATGGTGTGCTATGATGTGCTGTGCCGTGCTGTGCCATGGTGTGCTATGATGTGCTGTGCCGTGCTGTGCCATGGTGTGCTATGACGTGCTGTGCCGTGGTGTGCCATGGTGTGCTGTGATGTGCTGTGCCGTGCTGTGCCATGGTGTGCTGTGGGGTGCTGTGCCGTGCTGTGCCATGGTGTGCTATGACGTGCTGTGCCATGCTGTGCCATGGTGTGCTGTGACGTGCTGTGCCGTGGTGTGCTGTGACGTGCTGTGCCGTGCTGTGCCATGGTGTGCTGTGGCGTGCTATCCCTCCCGTTATCACTCTCTCCCCTCCCTAGCTTGCTTGGCAGCGTGGGAAGAAACATTTTCGGCGGGTGTGGTTTAATCTAAACTGGGTTGGTAAAAGTATACACGCCACCGGGACACCCTCTAGTTTGAAATTTTGACCGTTGCCTTTTCTTTTTCTTTAGCCATACAGAGCCGCAGTGCCACCTGCTATTGATCCGTTATCGGCGAGTTGTGCGATCACTGGACAGGCGACCTGTCAATCAGGCCCCAAAACTTAGTCTGCTTTATCATCTATTTTACTCTAAATGGAACCATAATTTACAAAATGAACATCATGCTGTATTGAAGAGGACTTGAAACTGGCGATTGAGACCATAGACTCAGTAGGAAAGTGTTTACTGAGGTCATAAATCAAGTGAGAATTCTGGAAATTTTCCTAATGACCTCTATACAATCAGACTTCTTTTTGCAGCCAGAGTTATATAAAAATTCACTCCGCGTACAGTTGTCATGAACGATGAAATTAGCTATACAGGCTTTGGACCAGGCTGTACACATGTTTATTTCTGCTACAAAGTTGGGCATTTGAACATGGGGCTCTATGGGGATTTCTACAACAGCATGAGTGAATACTGGATTCTGATTGGCTAGCAACAGTGGTAAATAGGCCAACAATCTACAGTTCGGCTCCAACCACAGTATCACTCCGCTCCCTGATGAATGAAGAACACCTGTGCTGACTCCGCCCACTGTTAGCCTGTCAGTCTACAAATCTCTAACAAGGAAATGTCCGATTTCGTAGTAACGTTTGATTTACTGGGTGGATTGAGTTTTGAGCAGTGGTTAGATGAAGATGAAGGTGAAGTGAACAAAGAACGACATGGTGAAATTGGGGAGAGAGAACTGGCTGAGCTTGAGTTGTCACGGAGTGAACCTGGGACTGTCAATGGAACTATATTCTGTGGCGGAAGGATAAATGTATTCTGAAACCAGTAATGATTGTAAATAAATGAATTGAATGTTACAATTGTGTATTTTTTATATTATGTGGTAGCTAGCGTCTCCCCTTCCCCTTCCTCTCGTGGTAAATTTCTTAAACTCACTTTTGGAGCCAGCTTCAAGTGGCCTTTTGAGGAACTGCAGTTATAGGCACTTCGACGTTGGCTTCATTTTTCCAAGACAGAGGTTGCCGCTTGGCACATGGGCTACACCGCCAGCTCCCACACATGTGAGAAGGTCTGACGTGTGGTTCCTCGTGAGGTGCCTCTGCTGCCCTACAGTGTAGTTGTCAGTGGAAAGCAGGTTTCAGTGACAGACAGGGCAGGGATCGGGGTCAGCGGGCCGGGAAAGCCCCTCTGTGTCTGTGGTATGTGTGGTATGTGTGGTATGTGTGGTATGGTCACTGTGGACACTGTGGGACAGTAGCAGCAGGTGGGTCACATAACAGACTGGGATGATTGACACTCAGGCAGGTGGCAGAGCAAGGGATTGTAGTGTGTGTTATACAGAGCGCTGAAGTCACACCCTCTTCCGAGGGGTCTTATTTCCCATGGGAAATAAGAGATGACCAAAATGACAAATTAAAAGAAAAAGAAAAACGAGGAAAAAAATTCTCGTTTTTGTTTTGGTCAGGTGAAATGTTCTAATGGTCTCTCGTGAAGTTGAATATAGCTGAATCATTTGGTTTGACCAAATAAAACTTCCTCTGTTCCAATGGGCAATCTCGCAATGGCGAGACTTAGGAAGTTTCTAAAAGCAGAATTCCTGAAATAACAGGAAGATACAAATGTCTGTAAAGGAATAGAAGGGTTTGTAATTTATGCCATGACAACTCTGGGGGATGAATTAGGCGTGCCATGTTTCATCTGAATGTAAAAACACTATAATTTTTGGGAATAGAAAGAAGTACCTCCCAAAATACTTTGTAAACCACCACCAATTACTATTCAGTTACTTTTCAATTACTTTGCCAACAAAATGTATGAAATATAAAATAAATACAGTACAGCGTGTTCTAACCACCCACCCCTCTTACAGTAAACAAATGTTCAACATTTGTCACACTTATAAAGAGACATTGCCTTGAAATGGTTCACTGAAAATATAATTACTTTTGGATGATGTGTTACTGTTAATTGTAATTGGTTGTAATTAGCAGCATGACAGGAGAGGAGTGACAGATCCCTTCCTCAATGAACCCTCAGCACTCCTTTAACTCAATTACGTGACAAAGCGTGTGTGTGTGTGTGTGTGTGTGTGTGAGTTGTGAGTGAGTGTGTGTGTGTGTGTGTGTGTGTGTGTGTGTGTGTGTGTGTGCGTGCGTGCGTGCGTGCGTGCATGAGTGCGTGTGTGCGTGAGTGAGTGTGTGTGTGTGTGTGTGTGTATGTGTGTGTGAGTGAGTGAGTGTGAGTGTGAGTGTGAGTGTGTGTGTGTGTGTGTGTGTGTGTGTGTGTGTGTGTGTGTTTGACTGCATGTTACGTTTCTGCAATCCACAGATATGTAGAATACGTTTCTGAATGTTTCTGAAAAATGTATTCTGGTGATTGAGTTGTTTATTAGACATCAGAGCCAGTCGGTGCCGTCCACCTCTGATAATGGAGGTTCCTCCCTGACCACAACATTCAATAGATTATATTATTTTGATTTGTTACCAGATGTCTGACCACAGCTATTCAAGATGATTCTATTATCTTTATTTGTTACCAGATGTCTGACCACAGCTATTCAAGATGATTCTATTATCTTTATGTGTTACCGAATCTCTCGAGACAGACCTTTGACTTGCATCGGAAATCTGTTGATAGATATTGAATAAAGAAAGAATTAAACCTTTTAGTGTGTTTTAGTGTTCAAGCATTTTAGTGTCAGAATGTTCAGAAGATATGTGGCTTCGGAAAATGGGCAGAATATTTACTTTGATGACTAAGTTTAACTGCCTAGTGCAGGGGACAGAGTTGTAGTTTAGGCTGCCTGGTGCAGAGGACAGAGTTG
>NC_139627.1:21252878-21342878 GCF_964638095.1 Poromitra crassiceps | reverse complement strand
GTGCTGATGGCCCGGGCCTCTGACATTAGCTTGCCCAGCTGCACGTACTGCTATAGGCTGTGGTTCTGATTTATTTTCATGAATAGAAATGTTTCAAAAACATCCCCCCTCAGGGTTTTTTCACAAATTGCACCGTGGTGGGACGGTGTATTGAACAGTAATTTAGCGGCTGGGTGGCGCACTCTGGGGCCTCTGCCTCACGCATGCCACACTCGCCATTGCGGCCCTGTGCAGTATTCCTCTCTTCTCTTCATCTCCTCCTCTCATCTCCCCTCCTCCTCCCCTCTCCTCCTCTCCCCTCACTTCCTCTCTTCTCCTCTCCTCTCCTCTCCTCTCCCCTCCTCCCCTCTCATCCTCTCCCCTCCTCTCCTCCTCTCCCCTCCACTCCCCTCCCCTCCTCGTGCCATAGGGCCTGTACACATAAACATGGCTCTGTGGTTGAAACAGAGACGATGCCAGGTCCTAATGAAACATCCTGAAGCCATAAATCTGAGGCCGTGCTCAGGCATTCCTGTTGCTGTGAGAGAACAAGACGGTGGACCATGTCAGTCAGCTGTCTGATCCAGTCATTACCAACACTGCGGAATGAGTCCGGAAGACCTGGATCTTACGTGTAAAAGTCAATGGGATTTTTGTATGGGAATTTTGGTTAAACGCTTGACATAAGCTCTGTGGTTAAACAGCGAAGTTTGTCTTCAGCAAGATAATCTTAAGAAATTCTGATTTTCGAAGCGTATTGTAAATGCATTTTTTTTTTACGAGAAAACGCTTCAAAAGTCATAAAAGTGGTCCATTTGTTAAGATTACCTTGCTGAACACAAACTTCCCTGTTTCATAAACTTTTGTTAACCACAGACCTTATTTCATGCATTTAACCAAAATTACCATACAAAAATCCAATTAACTTTTACACGTAAGAACCAGGAAGTGCAGGGACTTCTGGGTAAGCCTATACATCATCCCTTGGGTACTCTATTGTGTAGTAGTACTAGTACTACAGCCCAATATTACACTGTCACGGTGCCCCAGCTAGTGGTTAGTTAACTTAATGTCATTAGCTCAGTGTCTTTTGTCTAGGGCTCGAATAGCCACCTGCCGGTTAGCCAGACAATTAGCATCAGTGCTTGTTTGAGCCAACATCAGCATCGGTGAGGGCAAAGCACATGCCTCTGTTCCAGCGCTTGTATCTCCGCGGGGTCGTCTCTCTCCGACATGGGTTGGTTTATTGGGTCAGCACGAGTGGGAGAGCCTTCCCCTCAGCACACCTTCCCAGGGCCGCGAAAACCTTTTTATCGATGCGGACAACTGTCATGGCGCGACTTCCGCTAAGCTATTGCCGCTCTGAGAATGCCTCCGCGACTCTGATTGGCTAAACAGACGGTGACTATCCGTCCATCCATCCATCCGCTACGTCCATCCAGAAAAAGTTCAGTCCTCTTTAACTTTTCTGTCCATCAAAATGTATGCAAATTTGCTGGACACCTACACTTCATCAGTGCTCCACGGACAAACGGACAGCTGTCTTGAAAATGAATGGAAGTGAACAGAGAAATGAACGCAGATGGACAGACACCACGGATCAGTGTGGCCACCCTCTAAGGCTGGCTTTTCACAGTGAAACTTTCACGCAACTAGTTGCAGGTTGCACATTGCATGAAACATAATTTCCATGCAACTTGACATGAAGCAATTTATGAAGCAATTAAAAAATAATCAAGTCTCATGAAACACTGTAGCATATGGGGTATTTCACTAAAATTAGCTAGCGATTGGTAATTCTTCATCTGTGATATTGTTTTCTTGTTTTTCTTGCTAGATTATATCAGGGAAGTGTCATTGGCTGGCTACTTTGTTTAATAATTGTCAGTCTTCTCCTACTTTACATTGATAGTGCACTTGCACATGGGCTATACAAACTGTTAAAAAATATATATAAAAAGGAAATGTCAATGACAACTCTGTGTTGTGTTGTTTCTTATTTGCTATGGTTTCCAGTAGTGTGGCTGATGTAATTATTTGTGTTACCACCCTCAGAGCTCAGATCTGCCTGCCATGTTCTTTGCTGCTGTCACCCCATTTCTCCACGAGGGCCATTAAAATTTCATCGGTCTAGATTAGATTAGATGGAACTTTAATGATCTAATCTAATCTACATTTGATTAGAAGGCTTGCAGTGAGTGAGTCCATCTAGTCCAGTGATCCCCCCGACAGGGCTTCTTACGAATCTTACCAGAAACCCATACAGTGTGTTTGTTTTAATGGTATTTCTGCTTCATTGGATATAAAGCATTAGGCATACAGGCTGTTCTCATTCACTGTTCATACTAAAACCTATGAAATGTAATGCACTATAATTCGTATATAAGCCACGTAATGTCAATACGTTCTCAACGTCTGAAACTGATGCTGTGTAGGTGCAGTGCTGTGCAGGTGTAAAACACTCGCCTTTCACGCCGGGGATCCGTGTTTGATCCCAACGTGTCCAAAGTCTGCATTTCAACCATACGTCACATTTAATGTTGTCGTTACTTAACGTGATAATCTCAAAGATTTAAGTTTTGTTCTCTTATTTTTCCACACAGACCGACTGTCTCTATAGGCTCAATCACCATTGTGTTAACTCAGTCTCAGTCAGTATAGATAGTGACTTAACAGACATTTATTTACATGAAAATCTTTGGGATCATCACCTTAAGCCTAACCCAAACACTAACATACACGCACAGACACACACACACACACACACACACACACACACACACACACACGCGCACGCATAGAGGCGCTGTGAAATTCAGTCTCCTCATTTTTCCCATCCTGGCTCGTCCTCGTCTGCGGTCAGGTTAGGAGTGGTGGGCAGCTGCAGTGAAGCGCCCAGGGACCAACTTCTTCCCACCGCCGCTGGTCAGACGACGATCTGCATGTTTTTAGTGTGGGTCCATATTGATGTTATAGAGCTTCCTGCCTGAAGTCACTTCCTACCTTGCCATACCCATAGGCCATACCAGCGTCCAAAAAATATATGAATGGTGGTGAAGAGACAATACTTTTTTTGATCCCGTTTGAATTGTGCCATGAGGTCGACATGTACATTTAATTTAAAAGATAACTATGCATTTCGAGAAAGTCGCATTGAAACTGAAACATAACGTTTAGTTTTGTATGAAACCGTTCAATCGACTAGGCTACATACTGTATCTCGTCTCGCACAATGTAGCCTACGTCACATCAACAACAACATGGCCTGGGGGGAGAGACTGGTTGTGCGTAGTCTTTATGATTTATAAGTTATAGTGCCACAGTTTTACCACAAACTGCGACTTTCTTGACTTGCAAAGTTATCTTTTAAATTGACAAACATCATATGTACACCGTGGCACAATTCAAACAGGATTCACCACCATTCATATTTTCATGGTACGCATGGCGAGGCAGGAAGTAACATTCACTTTGGTTCTCTATATGGAGGAAACGCGAGCACTGAGAGAACATAGGAATGTTTCATGAGAATACATGGATTAATCTGCTTCATGTGATACTTAGATGGTGTGATTGGATCATTAGTACCTCTTTTTCTGTGGTTTATAACTGTAATATTATTACTGTAATTTAAATAACGAGTTCTTACACCACTTGTTACTGGAATGTCTCCTAGTGACATTGATGATTAACATTTTGCCACCCAAACCTGATGTTGAGAAGTGTATTTTTAAGCCAAATATTAGGAAAAACCCATGTTTGGCCTAGTGTCAGACCGTGTGGGTGTTCCCCGCTGCTCGTTGATGAGGGATCAGGTTCAAACAGAATCAAAGTGAATCAGCAGGACAAGTGTTCTCACACACTCCCAGCACGCTTCCTTAGGCGGCCATGTTGAGACGAGCGGGGTGGTGAAAGCTGAGCCGCACACTAATACCCCTAATACCCCTCACACTGGCACGAGCAGGGCAAACGAGCTGTAATGACCCAGGTTGTGACGTGGAGGAGAGGAGCAGGTGGTGGGAGGGGTGGTGTTGATGGCGGAGGGGCATTTGCACTTGTTCCAAAGTGAAATGTTCTGTCTACCCTGATTCTAAATATAGCTGAATCGCTTGGTTTGACCAAGTCCAACTCTTTTATAAAGATTTTAGTAAACTTCTGGAAAAATTAATGGGGAATGAAATCCCTTAGGCCCCATGCGGAACTCGGAAGAGGGCGTGACTTAGGCACTCCATTGCGTTAAGTTAACTTTGGATAGACAGCTAACCTGCATAATTTCTGAGCTACCGTTACACAGCTAGCGAACACAGGCTAGTTAGTTTCGGCAAAATAGCTGTTAAATTCCACATTGCTATAATCAGAGTGAAATATGAATGATACAAATACAGTACACATTGTGTTAATCACACATCAAATGATGTGTTAAAACGTCAACAAACATTTCTAACAATGTCATTCTTCATCAACAATGAAGACGACCATGTTTCATTGTTGTTAATGACAAGTCGGACAAACTGGAGCTCTGAAATGATACCCGAATTCCCGACCTGTAATTCCAAGTTGGACCATGTTAAATTCACTGCTAAAACCTGGGAGCTGGTTGTTGCGAGGTGTCTTGAAGGCAGCATCTTGGAGCTGATTGTTGCGAGGTGTCTTGAAGGCAGCATCTGTGTTTGTGTAGTTTGGTGTTGGGACAGCTGGCGTTGTCTTACTGATTGGTAGACTAATCATCCGCTCAATTACTCTGGAATGTGTAGCTGGGCCATGCCCATGTTATGACTGATCTGCCCTTTTTTCTCTCTCTCTCTCTCTCTCTCTCTCTCTCTCTCTCTCTCCATCTCCATCTCGACTCTTGCTCTCTCATTTATGTCACACTTTCTGTTTCTCTCTCTCTCACTCATTTCTCTCTCTGCATTCTCTCCTTTCTGCCACTCAATTGAATTCAGATCAGGTTTCAGCCTTATGCCTCACTAGTGGTGAAGAGGATGAGTGAGAGAGAGTGTGTGTGTGTGTGTGTGTGTGTGTGTGTGTGTGTGTGTGTGTGTGTGTGTGTGTGTGTATGTGTGTGCGTGCGCGCGTGCGTGTGCGTGCGCGTGCGTGCGTGTGAGTGAGTGAGTCAGTCAGTCAGTCAGACAGTCAGTCAGTTCAGTTTAGCTTAGTTTAGTTTAATCCAATCTAAATCAATCCACCAGTTTTTATTATTATTATTATTATTATTATTATTATTATTATTATTATTATTATTATTATTATACAGATACTGTAATCGGAGAGCTGCGCGATCACTGGACAGGCGACCTGTCAATCATGCCCCAAAGCATAGTCTGCTTTATCATCTATTTTAGCCTAAATGGGACCATAATTTACGAAATGAACAAGAAGAAGAACATGAAGATGACTTGAAAATAGTGATTGAGACCATAAACTCATTAGGAAAGTGTTTACTGAGCTCATAAATCAAGTGAGAGGTAGGCTAGGCCCTTTTTCCCATTGACTTATACAATCGGACTGCTGGCCATTAGAAAGAATGCAGGTTTAAGACACTGTCGCATTGGCTTCATTTTTCAGAACTGAAGGTTGCCCCTTTTGTCAAACTCTATAGGACGAATCAGCGTGATGTCACAACCACGCAGGAATGTGGAACCCCGCGGCAGTTAACTAGTATGAGTTGTGCCAAACAAATGTTAATATCTCAAAAACTATACATCACATCGCTTATATTTTGACATTCTGAGTGAGCGCAGAATTAGCTCAAGAGTTTGAATAGCCTATATGCATGTCATGTTAAATTTGTGTGAACAGTTGCAGTTTTTAAAATGTAAACAGGGTCAGTCGGCTAGAGTCAGACACTCAAGGACAAGGTCATGCTCCATAGGGTTCCATTGCCGTTTCCACACAGTGACGTGGTTTGTTTACCAAAATGCTGCTCGGCTGATCCGTCGTATTGGAAGAGCACATGCATCACATTATTCCATCCTCTTTCATCTAAGAAACCAATTTATTTGCAATCAGTTTGTGTAATTACACCACAAGTGACTCGTTCAAGACAAACCAAGGCATTTCTTTGATTCTCCGCTTCCATCTGGTCCGTCCCGTGTTCCAGTCTGAACAGACAGCTGCTCACCGACCGTCTTTAGCCTCCATCGAATATGAAAGGTTGAAAGAGATGTACGTCATGGTGAATATGCACCATATGCTGCCCTCCTCTCCATCTTCCACCCTACTCTTCCTGAATAAACGAGTACATACTCAGAGTTATTGGTGAATTAAATTCAATTAAATTCAATTAAATTAAATTCAATATCTTCCTGTATTTCCTCCCTTTTGTCAAAGTTAAAGTGTATCTCATCTGGATCACAAAAATGCCAATCAAGGCAGCGAGTTGAAGAGGCTGCAGTACTTTGTGTTCTGCTTAGTGGTCAGCCTGTCCTCATTTGGGTCCGCTTCACTGTGTGTGTGTGTGTGTGTGTGTGTGTGTGTGTGTGTGTGTGTGTGTGTGTGTGTGTGTGTGTGTGTGTGTGTGTGTGTGTGTGTGCGTGCGTGCGTGCGTGCGTGCGTGCGTGTGTGGTGTGTGTGTGTGTGTGTGTGTGTGTGTGTGTGTGTGTGTGTGTGTGTGTGTAGATATAAAAGTATATGTATGTCTATATAAATAAGGTGATTGGAAAATAATGGAAAATGTAAATAAATTAACTATTCATGACATGAGTTCCTGACTCGTTCCTCAGTAACTACCCAGTTTTTGTGTTACAGTATTGTAAAATGTTACCAAATTTCCCTTTACTCTTCCTGAATAAATTGGTTGTTGGTTAATTAAATTGAAGCGAGCCGGGGCTCGCATAACAATAAACAACAAAAGTTAGAAATTCAGTTTGCTCACTTCAATTCAGTTCTCAAATCTGTTGAGAGTAAACCCTCTTCATAAACAAATAAATAAAGGCTCTCTCCAAAAAGAAAATGAACCAAACATCTCTTGTGCACACAGGATAGATAGATAGGGGGGGCAGTCAGCACCCTATCGCGGGCCGCATCTGGCCCCCAGGCCACAAGTTGAGTATCACTGGTTAAAGGGATAGTTCTCATTTTTTTAAACCCTATAGCCCTATTTGCTACTTCCCAATAATGATGTTGATTGGTGTGTCACTGACCACCCGCAGCCACGTTATGACCGCCTGTTCCTGCCTGCTATAAAAAATAATGCGGGGTCCCGCGGTATTTAATTGAACTGGGCTCTCTCAATCATCACAACATGCTTTCCTATGTAGTGCTGTTCAAACACTGCTGCTTTAACAGCCTCATATTTCTTCTTACAGTATCTGCCTCATTCATGGTTAAACTGTTAAAAA
This sequence comes from Poromitra crassiceps, assembly GCF_964638095.1. Classification (NCBI taxonomy): domain Eukaryota; kingdom Metazoa; phylum Chordata; class Actinopteri; order Beryciformes; family Melamphaidae; genus Poromitra; species Poromitra crassiceps. Next base: position 21,335,559 of record NC_139627.1, on the reverse strand, counting down.
CATTGTCAGCTGCATCTCCCATCCCCTTATAAGAGTGAGTTCACCTGATCTTCCTCTCATTGAGACATGAAGCGATCCGAAATCTGTCAAATCTTTTTATCCAGAGCGGCCATTCTGCTGGGTTTGAAAAGTTGAATCTCTCTGGGTATAACAACAGTCCTTGCTGCCATCTCAAATTGTATTCCCTAGTTTCACGCTGAGTAAAAACTTGGTTTCTCTGCTGCTCACTTCTCCTCTCACATGTAAGCCTGTCTGTCTCTGCTCCGATCAGAGGGGTCAGGGTTGCCTAGCAACTCACAGACTGACAGGCAGGCCAGTGTGCACACTGCCAAAGATTGTCTATCTCCGAGGTGATGACTTAGAGCAGGGGTGTCCAAACTTTTTTGAATGGGGGCCAGATTAGATCATGTGAAATTACCGGGGGGCCGGCCAGCTGCTTCTTGCTTCATATGGGTTATAAAAAATAAAAATAAAAATCACAAACAATACAATTGTACTGTAAGGATTTTGTTTACCATCTGAAAACATTAGTTCTGCCTATGTTGTTCCTACTTGGTGCTCGTCTACAAATTGTATAATAGTGCCATCATCTTTACGTGAATGGAAGAAAATGCTAATTGAACTTGCTATATAGTATAATATTGTGTGGAGGGCCACATACATGTATAGTATATTTTGAGAGACAAGCAGAGGGCCATTTAAGATGGGTCAAAGGGCCGCATCTGGCCCGGACTTTGGACATGCCTAACTTAGAGGAAAGGAAACAAGGAGAGACTGAAATCACAGGACCCACAGTTTAATTTTAGACAACACGTTACCGCCCGCCCCAACGTGAATACCGCCCGTCCCTGCAAGATTTGCATTGGGTCGGACAGGAGTCCATCCCGTTGCAGTAAATTCTCTAACCACTGGCATTCTTTTGTTCAGCTTTGAGTTTGATGGCATGTTCTGTTTTAGTCATTAAATGCTATATTTTAGTCATTAAATGACTTGGTAGTTTAGCGATTTCCAAAGTGTTGTGAGTCAACCTCCAAAGTGCAATCCCATTAAAAAATACCCATTCACAACACACACGCCCACCTACAAACCAATCAATGTGAAGTAATAGGTAGATGTCTTCTAGGATAATTGTAGTGTGAAACCTAACTAGACCAAATGTCTACAATGTAACAAATACATGAATTTGGTTTGGACCTTGGTCTGGACTTTTAGGTGTGAAAGCCCCCTCAGACACCTCTGTGTAACAGGTTAATATGGTCCCACTTATGAATTTCACCAAAACACCCCATTTCCTTTGTAAATCTCCTACTTGTGTGCTCTAGAGTGTAGTGGTTCCAAACGCACCCATCGCAGCACGTCATTACGTGCGCATGCGCGCAGCTCCCATCACAGTCTCCTAGAATGTCAGCGAGGTGAGTTGTGCTGTGTAAATCTCCGCCGGATAAATGCTTTTAAAAGTCGTAATTCGTGTTCTGAACGTGATCCACTGGTTGCTACTTGTTCTGTAAAATATTCCACTCATCCTGTGTAAATTCTGTGCGGATCTGAGATCGCTAACCCACGTTTTTATGTGGTTGCCTGGGAGAATTAGCAGGCTAATGTAGAGAGCTAAGACCGCCAATTTGCTAGCATAAACTTCCGTGTTTCACGTCTGACTACTTCTGTTCTTCTTATCAGGGGAGTGAGACCGCGCATATGTACACAAACCCTAATGCTGTGCATTGGCTCTGCTCTATGTGTCACACAGGTATGGAGATGTTTTGAGTTTATTTCTTTGGAAACGTTTTTGTATCATTTGCTGTGCAATGAAAGGCTGTAGGCCTGATAGCCTTGTAGCTACTCCACACCAGTTAGCTATATAAGTTGAGCCTAGCTGGTGTGGCTGCTAGAGTAACACAACAGAGTTGCCTGGTAATATAATTTGTGAATCTAAATTTGTTGAATGTTAATAATATTGTGGTTATAATGTGTTTTATTTTTATAGTTGTTAAATAATTGAAACATGGGTCATTTAGTAATTTTGTTTAGTAATTTTATATGCAATGGATTTTATTTGATTAGATTTAGTAATTAGGATATAGCCTATAATTATTGTGTATTTTAGAAATGACACAGTCTCCTAGAATGTCAGCGAGGGGAGTGAGACCGCGCATATGTACACAAACCCTAATGCTGTGCATTGGCTCTGCTCTGTGTCACACAGTAAACAACAACTTGAGACCCAGTACTGCCTCTTGCCTCCTGAGTGTCACCACACACACAACCCAGAACACAACGCAGTCGTAACGCACGGGTTACATTGGTGCCGTGACCTTCTGGATCCATCTGCATCGATGTCGTCTCGATCACCGCGGGAGGCTCATCACGCTCACCCTTGCGCAAAGTTGGTCACCCTCGGGCCGAGTGGGACACTTTGAGTAAAAGCAGGCACTGCAGTTGGTATTGACAGTAGGGTCAGAAAAAAAAAAAGTAATAATTTTAAAGGGTCAAATGAGAGCGTTGAAATTTGAATGATTGAATAGTGTGACTGTATATATGTGTATGTGATTTTATATTTTTGTGTAAATCTGTATTTGTCATGGATCCAGCAGCTAGTTCAGAGGGGGCTGGGATTCCTGAAGGGGGGGTTTTCTATAATGCGAGCCTTGGGAGAGGTGGGTCCTTGGGGGATGAGTTTCAGACACCTAGGGTGGGTGGGTTAGAAACCCCAAGATTTTGTTCCACTCGTGTCCAAGTCCCGCCCTGTGAATTGCAAAGCCCACAGGCAGCATCCAATGTTGAGTTGAGTACTCTCATCTCAGAGTTGGCCAATCAGATTGGTCAGTCTATCGCAACCCAGCTACGGGGTGATAGGAGTATTGGTGGGTCTATGTCAACAGAGGGCCCTAGGTCGGAGCAGAGAGCTTCTGAGTTGAATTTGTCTGGGGTAAAACTCGTCATGCAGTCCGATGTTAAGGAGCCACCGATTTTCCGGGGTGATAGCAGTGATAAATACTCTGTCCGTGAGTGGGTGGACATAGTGGGGGTGTACCTTATGAAGAGAAACACACCAAAGCACCAGCAGTCACAAGAGATATTATCTAAGCTAATGGGGCAGGCAAAGGATGTAGTGAGGGTTACGCTACGCCACAACCCCAGACTTGACCCCATTCAGACCCCCGACCTGATCTTTGACATGCTGAAGCAGCACTTCGGTGAGCTGTCTTACTCCTCAATGCCCATGGCTGACTTCTACAACACCAAGCCACTGCAACGAGAGGGAGTGATGGAGTACTGGATTAGACTGAACAATGCTATCGACATAGCGGATGAGTGCTTGAAGAGACAGGGACGTGGCGTTGAGGATCCAGGGCGTGAAGTGTCAATGATGTTCATTAAGTACTGTCCAGACCCCATTCTCTTCAACAGGCTCAGCATCAGGGCGGCTGAAGAGTGGTCAACCAGTGAGGTTCAGGAGCGCATCGACAGCTTCCAGCGTGAACTCAGGACACGCACTCAAGCCCCACAGAGACATGCAGTCAGCCACACCCAGACAGCCATGTCACAAGAGATGGATACACCACAGCCAGTGCAGGTCAGTCCCACCTCACGTCTCTCTTCTGTCCCAGCTGCAGCAGCATTCAGTGCAGCACCAGTCACAGCCTTCGCTCCACAGCTTTCGCCCACAGCAGCCCACTTTATCCCGGCTCCGACTGCTGCCCTCGCCCCTCAGCTTCCCCAGTTGCCGACATCCACCCATCCAGCACCAGTGGCCACCGCTCAGCTCACACCGTCGCCAGCACTCCTTTCAGCTACTCAGCCAGTTCCGGCCCCCACTCCAGCTGTTGGAATGGATGGCATGCGTACTCTGCTCAGTCTCTTGGATCGCATGATGGCACAGCAGAATGTGCAGGTGGCAGCACATGCACCAGCCCCACCAAGACCGTTTACTCCGGGGCCTTTTCAAGCGAGGAACTGCCAGGTCTGCGGTGGTACCAACCATTCCACACTCATGCACTGCAGGAGAGATAATCTGTGCCTTTCATGCTTCAGCCCTGGTCATTGGAAAAGAGACTGCAACAGGCGTGGCCAGAGACAGACAGGTCAGGCTGACGCCAGTCACGATCAACCTGCGGAAAACTAGAACACCCACACTCGGAGAGGGGCAGTGTGGGAGGTGGACAGAAAACCCTCAGTGAAGATGAGTCAAATCTTGAGCTTCTCTACGTCAACACCTGTTCAGCGATGCCAGAATGCCAAGTAGTGGTACAGGGATCAGCAGAGGTGCCAGCTTTCAGTGAATTGTTCTACACTCAGATTGTGGTGAATGACAAGGTTGAGCTGAAGGGCATGATGGATTCAGGATCCATGGCTTGCACGCTGAATGAGGAGGCAGAATGTGTGCTCCGAGAAGCAGGAGCTCTAGTGGGAGAACCTCAGTCATCAGAGCGGATTGTGCTGGTTGGCTGTGGAGGGAAACAGAGCCACCCCAAATGCATATATGACTTGACACTGACCATCTACGGAGTGAGATGCATTGTCCCTGTTCTAGTGGTACCAGGTCAGCGCGATGACCTCATCATTGGCTCGAACGTCCTTAAACACCTTATGCGTGTCATGAAAAGCAGTGACTCCTACTGGAAACTCATATCGGCGGCGTGCAAGCACACACCTCTTGATCGCGAGCATTTCTTGGATATGATGTCATGCACCACCAGATGGAGGGGAGACGAGGTTCCCAATGGAATCGGCACAGTGAAATTGCCCCGTGCTGTTACACTGCTCCCTCAACGTGAATACCTGGTGTGGGGCAGGCTACCCAGCGGTGTACCAGTGTCTCCAGGCAGCACAGTCATCGTGGAGCCTTGCACCTCGAGGGCCAGGCCAAGAGACATACTCGTTGGGAGGGTCATCACGCCTATGTGGGGGGATCGGTGGGTGCCTGTGAAGATGACTAACCTCTCATCCAAGCCAATCACACTGAAGCGCAACTCCAAGGTCGCTGATGTGTCACCTTGCCTTGCAGTGGAAGACCTAGACATCCAGCAGGGCTCCTGTGCGAGAGAGTCGAGGAAGCCGGAGCAGGAGATCGGGCTGGATGCCACGGATGCTGGCCTCAGAGACAGGCTCTCCACACTGGGTTTGAGTGCCCTCGACATTGACTCATGCCATGCCAGTTTCTGTTCTAAGAAAGAACTTGTTGAACTCGTCGAAGAGTACCAGGACATTTTCTCCAGGCACTCACTTGACTGTGGCAAGGCTGAGGAATTTATGCACCGCATCCGCCTGACAGATGACCGCCCGTTCCGCATGCCGTACAGGAGAGTCCCCCCTGCCCACTACGAACGTCTCCGAAAAGTGCTGACAGAGATGGAGGAGGTGGGGATCATCCGCAAATCCATCAGCGAGTATGCATCTCCTCTCGTCATGGTATGGAAGAAGGATGGCGGGATGAGGATTTGTACAGATTTCAGATGGCTGAATGCTCGGACTCTTAAGGATGCCCATCCGCTCCCTCACCAAGCGGACTGCCTTGCAGCTCTCGGAGGCAATGCCTTCTTCAGCACGATGGACCTAACCTCAGGGTTTTACAACATCCCCATGTGCGAGGAGGACAAAAAGTACACTGCCTTCACGACACCTGTTGGCCTGTACGAGTACAACAGAATGCCTCAAGGGCTCTGCAACAGTCCAGCTTCCTTCATGCGGATGATGTTGAACATCTTCGGCAACCTCAACTTCACCAGTCTGCTCTGCTACCTGGACGACCTTCTCGTCTTCGCTCCCACTGAAGAGGAAGCCCTTAGCAGGCTACGGGTGGTCTTCCAGAAGCTCAGGGGCAGTAATCTCAAGTTGAGCCCAAAGAAATGTCATCTCCTGCGGAAATCAGTCAAGTTCCTTGGTCACGTGATCGACCAGAGTGGTGTTGCTGTGGATCCGGGCAAGGTGGATGTGATTTCTAACATGCCGAGAGAAGCCCTGATGGAAGAGGATGGTTCCACCCCCTCTGTCAAGAGGATCAAGTCCTTCTTGGGCATGGTGTTTTTCTATCAGAGCTTCATCCCTGGATGCTCGGCCATTGCCAAGCCCCTGTTCGCTCTGACAGGGGGCCAGAAGAGGAAGGGACGGGGTGGAAGGAGTGCTGGCATGTTCAGGAAGTTGACTGCTGTGGATTGGAGCCCCGCGTGTGAGGAAGCCTTTCATAGGCTCAAGAGGGAGCTTCTCAACTGTGCTGTGCTGGCTCATCCGGATTTTTCAAGGCCCTTCATCTTGTCTGTGGATGCATCTCTGGACGGAGTAGGGGCAGTGTTGTCGCAACTGCCTGCTGGGGAGGATAAGGCACGCCCCATCGCCTTTGCCAGTAAGGCCCTCAGCAAGTCACAGCAGAGATACCCCGCCTATCGTCTTGAATTCATGGCATTGAAGTGGAGTGTCTCGGAGAAGTTCAGTCACTGGCTGAAAGGGCATGACTTCACGGTGTGGACTGACAACAATCCACTCACCCACATACTGACCAAGCCCAAGCTCGACGCTTATGAACAAAGATGGGTGGACAAGTTGTCGGCCTACAACTTCGACTTGAAGTACATCCCAGGTCCAAGAAACATTGTGGCAGATGCACTCAGCCGTGACCCCTTCACCTCTTCCATCAGCAAACGTCTCATTCAGGAGCCCTACAGTACCTTGGTGCATGAAGCAGAGGGCGCAGAAGCTGACAGAGTGCAAGATACTTTCAGACTTGGCATCCAGCATCTTCAAGTGGTCCAGATGTCAGAGCCTGCTCCAGACACGACTGGTTCCTGCAGCTCATCTGAAGTCAAGGCTGCCTTGCTGCATCACAGTGACTGGGCGACTGCTGCGGAGAATAGGGCTACTTGCCTAGTCCACCATGTTCAGCAACTGCAACCTGCTGGTCAAGATACTCTGCCTTCACTCACCTTGCGTGAGCTGGAGGACCACCAACTTCAAGATCCCGCCATCGCCTGTGTCCTGCCGTTCGTTGTGCGCAGGAGACGTCCCTCCAGACGGGAGAGAGGGGGTCTGGGAGCCGGATCGCTGGCTGTGCTGAAGCACTGGGAAAAGCTCAAGGTCCGAGACGGTGTCTTGTACAGGGAGACAAGAGACCCTGTGAGCAAGATAAAGAGGCTTCAGTTGGCGCTGCCATCGAGTCTGCTGGACAAGGCGTTGGAGGGAGTCCATGATTTGGCGGGGCACCAAGGCCAGGTCAGAACCCTCCACCTAGCAAGGCAGCGGTTTTTCTGGCCTAACATGGAGAGGGATGTGAAGGAGTACGTCCGGTGCTGTGAGAGATGTGTGCTTGCCAAGACTCCGGAGCCTGCTGCACGAGCCCCATTGGAGAGCATAAAGACCTCAGCTCCCATGGAGCTCGTTTGCATCGACTTCTGGTCGGCAGAAGACAAGAACAAGAGCTCTGTTGATGTGCTTGTGGCAACCGACCACTTCACGAAGATGGCACATGCCTTCCCGTGCAGGAACCAGACAGCCAAACAGATAGCCAGGAAGCTGTGGGACTGTGTCTTCTGTGTGTACGGTTTCCCTGAGCGCATTCACTCAGACCAGGGTGCCAACTTTGAGAGTGAACTGGTGTCCGAGTTGCTGCTGCTGTCTGGGGTGGCCAAGTCTCATACCACCGCATATCACCCCATGGGCAACGGTGGCACGGAGCGGTTTAACCGGACCCTTGGCAATATGTTGCGAGCACTCCCTCTTAGAGCCAAGCAAGAATGGCCGCAGCAGATCCAGACGCTGACCTTTGCCTACAACGCAACTATCCATGAGACCACTGGCTATGCGCCGTTCCACCTGATGTTTGGCCGTGTCCCAAGGCTTCCGGTGGACGTTGTGTTCAAGTCTGCCCTGCATGATCCCGTGGTGGCAGATTTCAGTAGTTACTCAAAGACCCTCCAGACTTACCTGTCTGAGGCTGCCCGAATCGCTCAACAGCACACCACCAAAGAGCAAGCACACCAGGCCCGTCAGTACAATAAGAAGGTCAAGGGCGTCTCTCTACATGTTGGGGATCGTGTGCTGCTAGCCAACAAGGGGGAACGGGGCAAGAAGAAACTTGCTGACAAGTGGGAGCCGGTGGTGTATACCATTGTCGAGAGAAACCCAAAGACTCATATCTACAAGATCAGTGACGTCTCAGGCCGACATAAGGTCGTGCACAGGAACCTACTGTTGGATGTCAGTTTCCTCCCTGTTCGGGATCTGCTGGAGAGTCAGTCTTTGGACATCTCATCGGATGCTGGTGATCTCAGTGGCTTGGGCGAAGAGTCCTCTCAGGAGCGCACGTCCATGTGGGTCTTGTCTGACTCAGGCCGTGATGATGACGGAGAGACTGTGGCAGGGGAGCATGTCTCGCAGCTCTCTGATGACGTCAATGACTCACAGACAAACACGGCCTCCACTCCAACCAGTTGTCCGGTTGACTCTGAAGAGACACAGACTGCTCCTGTCATCGACCCTGATCTACCACAAGCCTCTGGTCACCGACATGACAGTCCACAGACTGACCTACCACAAGCCTCTGGTCACCGACATGACAGTCCACAGACTGACCTACCACAAGCCTCTGGTCACCGACATGACAGTCCACAGACCGACCTACCTCAAGCCTCTGGTCACCGACATGACAGTCCACAGACTGACCTACCTCAAGCCTCTGGTCACCGACATGACAGTCCACAGACCGACCTACCTCAAGCCTCTGGTCACCGACATGACAGTCCACAGACTGACCTACCACAAGCCTCTGGTCACCGACATGACAGCCAACAGACCGACCTACCTCAAGCCTCTGGTCACCGACATGACAGGCCACAGTCGGACTTGCCCGGACGTGACGCTGTCCGAGTCCCAGTTCTGGATGGGGTGGTCACGAGGGCGGGGAGGGTGATCAAGCCAGCCACCAGGCTTATAGAGAATATGGTACAGAAACCCTTTACATGGGGTCTGCTGTCGCCGCGCAGGGCGTGGCGTAGCGTGAAGCTTTAAAGTCACTTCATAGGATGCTTTGGATGTATGTTGGGGTAAGACACAGTGTCGCATACGAGTACCGAGGGGCCAGGTGTAATGGGGTGTAGGCTGCACCCCTGTGTTCTTGAAGGGTTGAGGGCATGATCAACCTTTAATACCTTTTAATCCGTTTTACGGATAGTTTTTCAACTGAACTCAAGGATTTGATCTTTGTGTTAACTGGTCCAGAAGGGCAGAATTGGGTGGTGTCTTCCGCACGTCCGTGATGTTGAAGTGAAGAAGCTTTGTGGCGGGTGATTTTGGGGAAATTCAGGGAGGGTGAATGTAACAGGTTAATATGGTCCCACTTATGAATTTCACCAAAACACCCCATTTCCTTTGTAAATCTCCTACTTGTGTGCTCTAGAGTGTAGTGGTTCCAAACGCACCCATCGCAGCACGTCATTACGTGCGCATGCGCGCAGCTCCCATCACAGTCTCCTAGAATGTCAGCGAGGTGAGTTGTGCTGTGTAAATCTCCGCCGGATAAATGCTTTTAAAAGTCGTAATTCGTGTTCTGAACGTGATCCACTGGTTGCTACTTGTTCTGTAAAATATTCCACTCATCCTGTGTAAATTCTGTGCGGATCTGAGATCGCTAACCCACGTTTTTATGTGGTTGCCTGGGAGAATTAGCAGGCTAATGTAGAGAGCTAAGACCGCCAATTTGCTAGCATAAACTTCCGTGTTTCACGTCTGACTACTTCTGTTCTTCTTATCAGGGGAGTGAGACCGCGCATATGTACACAAACCCTAATGCTGTGCATTGGCTCTGCTCTATGTGTCACACAGGTATGGAGATGTTTTGAGTTTATTTCTTTGGAAACGTTTTTGTATCATTTGCTGTGCAATGAAAGGCTGTAGGCCTGATAGCCTTGTAGCTACTCCACACCAGTTAGCTATATAAGTTGAGCCTAGCTGGTGTGGCTGCTAGAGTAACACAACAGAGTTGCCTGGTAATATAATTTGTGAATCTAAATTTGTTGAATGTTAATAATATTGTGGTTATAATGTGTTTTATTTTTATAGTTGTTAAATAATTGAAACATGGGTCATTTAGTAATTTTGTTTAGTAATTTTATATGCAATGGATTTTATTTGATTAGATTTAGTAATTAGGATATAGCCTATAATTATTGTGTATTTTAGAAATGACACAGTCTCCTAGAATGTCAGCGAGGGGAGTGAGACCGCGCATATGTACACAAACCCTAATGCTGTGCATTGGCTCTGCTCTGTGTCACACAGTAAACAACAACTTGAGACCCAGTACTGCCTCTTGCCTCCTGAGTGTCACCACACACACAACCCAGAACACAACGCAGTCGTAACGCACGGGTTACATCTGCATAGGCTTCAGTGTTGACAAACAGAGCTACCCCGTGTGTGTGTGTGTGTGTGTGTGTGTGTGTGTGTGTGTGTGTGTGTGTGTGTGTGTGTGTGTGTGTGTGTGCGTGCGCGCGCGCGCGTGCGTGCGTGTGTGTGTGTGCGTTTGTGTGCGTGCGCGTGTGCACGTGTGTGTGTGTGTGTGTGTGTGTGTGTGCCCCCTTGGTTGCGGCAAAAACAAAAATGTCTTACAAAATAGTTTGGATGGGAGTTCCAGAGTTGTGTTGAGGCTATGAAAGCCCCTGTTGGCCGGCCGGGGCACTGCAGCCGGGTGATCATGGAGTTACATATAGAGCGGAGATGCAGAGACGTGGGGGAGGACGCTGGAATGTCAGTGGGCTGCTTCTGCTGGATTATATACCACCTGGTCCCACTGCTCTCACACACACACACACACACACACACACACACACACAAACACACACACACACACACACACACACACACACACACACACACACACACACACACACACACACAGGACCATGTTTGCAGAGCTCGTCCAGCTGTGGGTTCTGTCAGGATGGGTACGGGTAATGCTGGTCCTGGCACCACAGTACATTGACATTGTGATCGCTCCTCACATTCTTCACAGCACAGCAGAGCACATGCTTCTCAACATATCAACGACCCCTAATAGAGTGCTAAAGTCACACCCTGTTCAGTGGCATGAGGGAGTCATGAGGGGCCCCAATGCAAGCCATTTTAACAGGGTCTTAGTACACGATAGTTATGAAGTACACACACACACACACACACACACACACACACACACACACACACACACACACACACACAAACACACAGACACACACACACACACACACAGACACACAAACACACACAGACACACAAACACACAGTGTTTGTGTGTGTGCAGAATTTGATTTGGGGGCCCCCACCACCTCGGTGCTGCCATTAATTGACTATTGTCAAAGCTTCATCACTTGTACCTGTAAATCTAACACACATGAGTTGTTTTGCCATATCGCCGACACCATCTGTATTGGAAACATACCTTTATCTTTCTGCCTTTTCTCATCTTCTCTTTTCATTGTGTATGAATGTAACACCAGCTCTGACAGAGGCAGTGGGAATTGACAACACAATAGTGTGTTTTTGTATGATTAATATTGACATATAATATAATATATAGAGAGAAATCAAGTGCTCTTGGGGGCCTTAATCAGTTGCTTAGTTTGCTTATGCTTAGGGCCGGTGTTAGGTTCAAAGCCCGCTATCTATGTTAGAATTATTGATCAATAGGTAGTAAGGCTATTGATATTCTGCGCCCAGATAAACTGGAATAGTCAATGAACCAATAATTGACAAAGGACAATTATTAAGCTGCTTAGGACAGTTTACAGTAGAGATCAAACTTTTATAGCCAAATTATATTACACAACACAGTGAGCACATGGGCAGAGGCAGTCTCGTACCCTTATTGGTGGACCTGTGACACGGGCAGTCCAATCACATGGTCCTGTCCGATCACATGGTCCACAACATGTGTTGGATTTTATAGTTGAATGAGTTACTTGGGCTATTGTATGGGGGAAATAGAGAGGTCATAGAGCAAGCCATCAGTACCATGGATAGCGCTCTGACATCTGGTAACAGACAGTCAAAGTATTTAAAGACAGCATGAAATGGGGTCTCAGTGGGTCTCAGATGTTTTCTGACTGAAAACAAACCTTGCCCTGACTGAGACGGGGTAGAGAATAACAACAATTCAATGAGAGTATGAGGATGCACCGGTGGTATTTCTTCGCGGAAAAGACGTTTTCGTCATTATTCCCTTTGGATTTGGATTGGATTAGGTGATGACACTGATTGGCTGAAGGAGTTGTCTGTCAAGGCAAGTGCTCCCGCCCACTGAAATCGCTGTAGACAGCTGGTCCACTAGTCCAGACTGATACGTGTCAAACAGGATGTGAGGTCACGTCATCAGGATACCAGCCTATCATTCTTCTACATTCTCTGTGTTCACGTCTTGTAAATGAAATAATGTTGAAGTTGAACAATTCATCAGTTTGCTGGTGTAACGGCCTTGTATTGGTGGTACTTGCAGCAACCCATGTTAACTCATTGAGTGCCAAGGACGGACATGTTCGTCATTTCAAATAGTAACGTAGAGTGCCAAGGACGGACATGTTCGTCAATTGCGTTTTTTGACGGTGGGGCGTCGATCAAAGCCTTCTGCCTCTGATGTACAAATATTATAGCTATTGGATGTGTCTAACCTATTTTACAGAACCCTTAGGTGGCGACAGTGCTCTCCACATAACAGAAAGGCAAGGAAAAAACAAAGAAGAAGTCGTTATGGAAACGGAAATCGCATCGCATCCGTATGCATCGATATGCTGAAGCACGTTACTGCAGCTGTGCCTGCAGCAGCCAATCTGCTCCCACAATTGAGCCGGACAGCACATCCGCACATCCACACCGTGGAGTTGTTATTATTCTCAACTGGAAGCATCGTTGCCGGTGACAAACACACGCGGAACGCTGTAAAAAAGCAGGATGTCGATGTCCCTTCACTGTGCGCACAGCAAACTCAGCAGAGAGCCACCACAGACAGGAGGAGGAGTGTGCAGTTGAGGCGAGGCGGGGCGGGGCGGGGGGGGGGGCACGCAGAGCAGCGCGCAACACCCAGACAGACCCAGGCAGCAGGACAGGATTGACAAACGCAAGCCAGAATATCCGATGCCCACCAGCAGCAAATCAAGACCAGCAAGAAGCTGCAACCAGCAGCGCACGCAGGGGCCAGCGCTGCTGGTTGTAGCTAAAAAATATTATTCTGCCAAACAGAATTCCCTGGCCTTCACTGTTTTATTGAAGGAAATTATTTTTGAGGTGTGACTACATTAGAAAAGATTAGCTTCAGAGTCAGTGATGTGCTTGAAATGTTTAATTTCACAAAAGGCCAATTATCTCAGCTTCTAGAAAAAAATTGCTGTTTTTGGATGAATCAAGCTATCTTCTCCGGCTCATAACTAAAGAACGGAAAATGGGATCAATAAACTTTTTTTTGCAGATGATAGAATAGAGTCTCATCGTTCTTTGTGCGTGTTCAGTGTTTACATAGTAATATCACACAATATTCTGTGGGCCTCGAGAAATCACTGAAAACGCTCTGAAACTCTGGCACTGGGAGCATCCGTTCTCCAAAAGTGGCTGGCACTCAATGAGTTAAGGGCTTGCCCAGGGGTGGATTCAAACTGCCGACCTTCGGCTTGCTGGACGGACACGCTAACCACTTCACCAAGAGAGCTAGCTCCTGTTGAGAACAACTGGAGTCGAGCAGTGCAGGTCCTCATTTAAACACAGCTCAGTCAGTCTGCATGTCTGCCCTATGGACGTGTGTGTAGATGTGTGTGCACGCGTCTGTGTGTGTGTGTGTGTGTGTGTGTGTGTGTAAGTGAGTGAGCGAGCAAGACGAGTGAGTGTGTTTTAGTTGTCTGCCATTCACTGTTGAGCTTCCTGTCCAGACAGGAAATGCATTCCTGTATGTATGTGTGTGTGTGTGTGTGTGTGTGTGTATGTGTGTGTGCGCGCGCGCGCATGCGTCTGTGCATGCTTTTGCGTGTGTGTGTGTGTGTGTGTGTCTGTGTATGTGTGTGTAGACAGGCAACAGACATGTCATGGTATCTTACAATAACTGTCTGTGGAATGCAGCGCACTCCACATTCTGCCTATAGAAACTGTGTTTAGCAGGAGGCAGTACGTGAGCTGACAGACAATATGCTGAGTATCTCTATTCCTAGTGTTGTATTACTGTAGTACTGTAGTGTTGTAGTACTCCAGACCGGTCTGTCTCGAGACCGGTCGCAAGACCACATTTTGATGATCACAGTTGTGCAAAGTAACCCCCAAAATAAAAGGCCTTTTTTCCATTGTGTGAAATTATTTTCTACTGCAGACCAACAGGTTTACATTTCAAATAAATGTTTGTCTCAACATAACCACTATAGACTAAGGCTTCTGTTAATTTACAGCATACTCTCACATACAGATCATAATACTGTATCATCATACAGGTTATTACTGTATCATTTACCAATCAGTGGAATTGCAGTGTTTCAGATCAAAGGATTGTCTTCTGTCACTGAGTATACGGTGTACAGCCATTTGTATTTTATTAAAATTCCTAAATAATGATTTTTTTTTTGTTAGCAGATCAATGGTGTAAAAGGTTAAGCCATCAGAGTCATATGGTCTTGGTAAGTACTTTTGTTAGCAACCCATCTAAATATCAGAATTGAAGTTGAATTATCCAAAAAATATATCCCAGCCCCACACATTAATTAAACAATTGGTTGGTCGGTCGGTTAATCATAGACATTATTTCCATTAAGAAGAATAGAATAGAATATACGTTATGATTGTTGGGGCATTGCTTAATAAGAACCAGTATTTGCCAATATAACTTAGCAATTTATTAATCAGAGATACCATATTTACAGTACACAGTCTCTCCAAAGGCAAAATAGCAAAGGCAGCATCTAAGCAACAATTTAGCAGGATTGAGCCGGCAAACAACAAAACTGTACACAAAATAATTCACAGTCACCGACAGACATTTATGGCACAAAACAAAACGTGAAGATCCTCAAAACTAGGCTCTTGAAACAGAACCACGTGGGTCCCACATTACAGGAGAAGAAATCATCCCAGAAGTCATCCCATCGCTACTTTATACAGCTAGTACTCCGTTTCTATTGCTCTTCCACCGGATCAGAACATTCTCATCAAAGTCCATGCCTGAGTTGATCTCCATACTGAGTGGTATGGACAGACTCAGCTACAGTGGTTTCCACTTTCAATTGCACTGGTGTCACTTGGTGTGGCAGGTTTCTCACTGCAGTGAAGTGTGCAACTGAAAGTGTAAACCACTGTACATGTATCTCCATAGTCTTTACAGGGCTGACGTTGCAGCCATAGACTCAGAAAGCCACATGGGTCCATTTAGCTGTGAATTGCGTTGCAGGCAGGAGCAATCGATAACCATTGTCGGACTCGGTCTGTTCCTTAGAACCAAGCGGAGGCCTTGGCCTTGTCCTGATCCAGAGCTGGAGAGAAGGAGAGAAGGTAAAGTTATGATCATGTTATCATCACTTAAGTTAGAATACAAGTGAAGCTAAACAAGAATTCAAGTCAAGATTGTTTGTATACTGTAACCCTAATTCACAAGCATGTCTAAGAGGGCTAAAGCTGCCTCCACATGATAAGTGATCTTCTCTTCTCTCACCGCGAGGCCGAGCGGAGAATGGTCAGCGGTAAGTAGGTCAAAGTTGAAAGAATTTAGGGCCCTATCTTCGTAGTATGGCGCTATTGTTTGCGCTGCCATTTGCGCGCCTCTTATGCTATCTTCCCTGCGTCTTAAGCTATCATCTGCCTCCACAATCCAGTTTTGCGCTGGGATCTAAGCGCAGACACAGGTGTAGGCGTGGCCCAGGCGTGTCCGTGCACCTCTTAGCCTATCATCTGCCTCCCGCAAGTGTCATTTTGCGCTCTGGCGAAGATACCGGCCCCTATCGTTGCATCAGTCTATAAACTGCGCTTAGTGCCAGGAGCAGCGCAGATTAATGGGCGTGGACCAGCCCACTCCATATTTTGGTATCGGCGCTACACGCAGCCTTAAGCATTATAACCACGCCTTTTAAGCGTAAAATTATGCACAGTCTGCTCATTGGAGAAGTGCAGTAAACCAGTCACAAGCTTGCCTTTTAAGCTCCAATTCCACGGAGCGATCCAGTCCGGTCAGAAAGCCAAGCGCTCTGCTCCCCCCCTCCCTTTCATCCCCCTCTGTCTGTCTCCATATATAGGCTATTATTCCATATTATTATGCTTCTCAAACCAATCTAACTGCAGTTTAAATACTGCAAGCATGTAAATACGCTACACTATAGCAAGATCAAAGTGAAAAGAATGTTCTAAATGCATCGGCTAGAAAAAAATAGCGTATCCCTATGATGAGATTAGATTGGTAAAAGTTTGTCCAGAATGATATCGTTTTCTCTCCCCTGCTGCAGGTAGGATGATGCACATAAATATAGCCTACATTATGTAAAGTCATTGCAGAAATGTGTTTTTATTGTAAAACTAAATGTGAAGTAGGGCCAATTTATTGGAGCAGACATCACAGTATAGCACATGACAGTAGAACCGCGTTACGCGGTCACTTATCTAAATCACGTTAAATCTACGAGGGATATATATAGGCCCAGGATGACATATATGTTTCACATAGGGTTGTGTTTGGATTTCGCCATTTTATTTTGTCCAATATTGAAATGTTCTACAATTGCATGTTGTGGTAACATTACACATTATTTCTATCTATTTCTATCTACCTTTCTATCTATTTAGGCTAATTTGGATGCTATTTATTATCGAAATGTATTGGATGCTATTTATTATCGAAATGTATTAGCCCAATGCATGCTGGGAGATTTCACATGTGTGGCTGTGGCAGGGAAGCCAGGCAGTGAACATTTGTTTGGCCAGAATGATCTCGTTTTCTCTCGCCTTCACTGCACAGGTAGGATGATGCAACAGCCTCTGAATGTCACGGGCTCAAAACTGTCATGTTAGAAAAAACTGTCATGTTGTTATACTATGTACGGTATAACAACTTCTTTTTTCTATGGGACTTGTGTTGTGCCTGTCTGAGCGAGGGAGTGAGAGAGAGAGAGAGGGGGACAAACTGAGATCAGCAGAGCAGAAGCTGTGCACTGACTAAGGCCTGGTTTTCAAAAGCGCAAAGCGCTAAATTAACGCCAGGAGGGAAGATATCATTAGGCCGGTATTTAAGGCTGAAACGCCCATTCTGGCCTATTCTGCCACTGCGCCACGCCTATTTCGGGGTGTAAAGCCATGTTGCTATCTTCCCGAGGCAGGCGCAAGGCACGTTTTTTTGTGTTTAAGGCCAGTTTCTGCGCCTAAGGCCTGTGGGAAAATAGAGCCCACCGTCTCTATGTTCCGAGTGTAAACAGAGGTTTGGCCGTTGCCCGTGCCAAAATATGTGTTCCAGCGCAATGTGTTAGAAAAAAGGGCCTTGGGTGCTCTCAATTTTAACGCCACCAAGTAGCAGGTCTTGGCGCAAAAAAAAACACTACGCCAGGCGTACGCCTGAGCACAGACAGTATTCTCCGCGCAGTGCAGGAAATCCTCGCTTGGATACATTACGCACGGCACGACGTCACTCTCTCTCCAACACCTTGCGCGCGGACACACTCTTCCCTCATCAGAATGCCACGTTGATTTTCAACTATAGCCTACACTGCAGAAAAAAACACACTTTGATTTAAATATGGTTTTGTGCCTAAAAGTGATTTGCGTTTTGAATTGGATTACCAGTGGAACGAGGATCTGGCAGGGCGGGAGTCTGTGTGTAGCCCGGGGAGGGGTGCTTAAGTGTGGGGTGCGCAGGTTTGGCTAGTGTGCCGGGTCCTCGAGGGGGGTCGTCCCGGAGAAGGTGGGAGCTGGGCCGGGTAGGCTGGGTGTTGGGGGTGGGTTGGTGCACTAGGTGTCAGAGGCACTGAGGCAGCCTGCGCGTAACTGTGCGGCAGCCATTTGGTGTGTTTCAAATGGATCGTTCCATCAGCATCAATTTTCGTTACGAATCCGAACTGGTTCATCCTCCAATTCTCTCCCTCTCTCGTACTCTCCTCTCTCTCTCTCCCTCTCTCCCCCCCTCTCTTTTCTCTCTCTCTCTCTCACTCTGTCTCTCTGCTTGCACTCAGCAAGAAAGAAGCTGCTGTCACAGACGTGATGGCGGTGACGCTGTGGCTTTTAAGGGGAGTGATTTCACACTTGTGAATACTATTTTGGGCATTAGGTTTGCGCTGAGATGACGCGAAGCGCAGGGGCCGACACGCCCACAATTAGGGCTTTGCGTGGCGCTATTCCAGCGCAAAACGGGCGCTAACGCAAAATGACCGCCGTTGCGAAGATAGGGCCCTTAAACTTTGAGCACAGCACACGGTGGCAAATTCAAGCGGTGCACGACACCATGGGTAGCGTTGCCGTATAGTTGGGAGGCACCGCTCTCCCCAAAGAAAACAACAGCACAGCGGGCACAGAGCTGTTTTAACGCGGATCATGTGTGGGGTGCTTAAGTCTAGCTAAGCACTATCAATAAACAGGATTGGACAATTTTATATTAGAGAGAGAGAAAGAGGGTCTCAATTTGACGATGGCTATTTCTTTTTTTTTACTTGCATTTGCGACATCACATTTGCTTAGCGATATTGCGACCCGCGATCCATACAGTAGCATGCGGGCACGTCACCTCAGTCTCCCGCAAAATGATCAGGATGAAGGCTAAAGAAATGCATGGGTGAGTGACAGCAGGGATGGGGCAGATTTTGCTGCTTGACAGATTCCTCCACCAACAACCTTTCTGTCAGAAGACATAAAAATGTTGCCCATAAAGATGGCAGCACTTCACCGAGAAGCTGGTGAATTTTGTCACATTTTCAACACGGATTTGAGACAAAGAAGATACAGGCGAGGGACATCATAGCCATGAATTAAACTGCGGTGTGGATTGACATGGTCGGCTCAACTACAGTGAATGCGAGAGGTGCATAATTGTGGCGCAGCTGAGTGATGCACTCTTCAAAGTGGAAATTCGTTCACCAACAACACATTTTCGTTCTGAGCTTTTTCTATTTGTTTCTGATGATTTCTTTACACTAAATGCGACAGGTTTGGTTCAATAATCATTTGAGAATTGTGACTTTTTTTTCTGCCAGCGTTTTCGCCTTTTCATCAATGTGCGCAGCTCCAGGCAGCATGCGACAATTAAGCTGCCTTCACATGATAAGCGATCTTCTCTTCTCTCACCGTGAGGTAGAGCGTAGAAAGGTCAGTGGTAAATAGGTCACAGTTTAAACAATTTGTACTTTGAGCCCAGCGCACGGTGGCAAATTTGAGCGGTGCGCAACACGAAGTGTAGCGCTGCCACATAGAGGAGCCACCGCTCTCCCCGGAGGAAAGCAATGGCAGCAGAACTGTTTTACCATGGATCATGTGTGGGGGGCTTTACTGTACTGAAAAACACAACAAATAGCAGGTGGCACGGTCAAAGAAGATCTCTTTACTGTATTTTTGTAGTAATATTCATAGTGGTTTAAATAAACAATTTGATAGTATTTGCAATCTTTGCTGAGCAAGAATTTTGCACAAAAAGTCCCAAATTGCCGCAGGTCCCTATAGACGCGGGGTCTGGCTACATATTTTGTAAATAAACACCCGAGCTATTAATTGAGGTTTTACGGTATTCTAACTGACCGGCATCCCTCAGCCTTGAATAATTATTAATATGCATTTTGGTAGCTACCTGAGTCATAGACATCCAGGCCTCTGTGGTGGGCCGAAGGGGTCCAGGTGGTGGAGGGAGCCGCGATGGGGCTGCTACTGCTGGGATCTATCTCTGTCTTCACTCCCTCGCTGTGGCTGCCCGGGCTAGAGACCGCCACCTGGCTCTGGTTCCTTACCCCGGGCAGCAGCGGAGGACCGAACCTGGGGTCCAGCGCCGGGCCATGGGCCGGGTATGAGTGGAGCACGGGGTGGGCATGCCGGACGTGGGGGTGGTAGATGTCGTGGACATGGGGGTAGCCTCCTGTGCTCTGGGGGTTCAGGCTGTAGGCCCAGGCGTCAGCGAGGCCGGCCGGGGAGAGAGCGTGGCCTGACCACAGGGCTCCGTCGGCGGGGTGGAGGGACACAGGGCTGGGGGAGAAGTCCGGGTGGATGGAGGGGAGGCAGGGGCTGGCCTGGGCTGGATACGCACTGTTCCAAACAGAGCTGCTCTGCCCCTCAGACAAAGACACACCATCTGGAACACAGAAAGAATTCTACATGACTTTACTCATTCCCCAAGGACCTTTTTCACAGCAGCCATTTTGTGTCTAAAAGACAGGGTAAACACAAGTGTAACAAAAACATTAATGAGGGTTTCCAACTTCCAATCCATTTAGGAGTTCCAGTGCTAGGGTCCTCATTAATGTTTTCGTTGCACCTGTGTTTACCCTGCCTTTTAGACACAATATGGCTGCTGTGAAAAAC
Organism: Poromitra crassiceps; assembly: GCF_964638095.1. Lineage (NCBI taxonomy): Eukaryota > Metazoa > Chordata > Actinopteri > Beryciformes > Melamphaidae > Poromitra > Poromitra crassiceps. Next base: position 21,315,081 of record NC_139627.1, on the reverse strand, counting down.
GCCCAAGTCCTTTCTCTCTCTGGATGGTCAATCAGGATGCGGCGACCCTGGAGTAGTATCACGTTTCTAGATATGTGTATATCAATGTTATACATGTCATAGAGTCTGCTATTGAAATAGCATGGTGGCCAGTAAAGCTTGTTTTATACTCGCCGTGCCGTGAAGGGCGTGGGGGAGGAGCGAGGGGCGCGAGCGTCAAATGACGTCAATGTGTTGGGCGCATCCCCGTAGGCCGCCCACCGCGTACCTGAAGATTTTTCTCGCAGCGCGACCTCCGCACGGCTTCTCTCCAAACATGGACGCTTTCGAGCCACTGAGCCCTGAACACTGAGCTGTGTTTTCACCACATTTCTTAACCCATGTGGTAGGCTAAACTTTGATTTGCAACTGTTAGTTTTTAGTCATTTCTCCAAGTAAATGTGTTGTGTTGAGAGCATGGTTGAGAGAGATTAAAAGCAGCACAGAATAGGCTATCAGGGCTGAGAACTGAAACGGCTATTCAGTAAAAACAAGTTTGGTGATTCATTCATGTGCTGATGTACGGTCGTTTGAGAGTGAAAGCGAACTCAGTACTGCACATAATAGCGCTTCATTGTGACTTTTCATGGGCTTGTACTATTACCATTGTACAATGTAACATGCTGATCACTTGGCTGATCACTTCTGAGTATAAAAGCATCTGGCCCAGCGCGAGGTCTGCACGTGACCCGCGGAGCTCCACCTCGCGGAGCCTAGGTCGAGTATAATGAGCCCTGGGTGTTGTGGCCGGGTTGGGTGGATGGAGGGCGTAAACACACCGGAGAGCCGTGTTCGATCCCCAGTCATGGTCACAGAGTTTCAAAAGTCTACATTTCAACCGTGAGTCACATTTAACATTTTTGTTATTTAAGCATAACCCAAACCATAACCATAACCTTAGATCCTCTCTACTGTATATGCGAGTGTGCTGAAATTGAGAAGATTTCTTGAGCTAAAGCCTTCCAAATGCCTATTTGTGTTTGTAGTCCCTTAACTTAACCAAGCTGTTTGCGTAATATTTTTAAATCAAGTGGAAATTCAGCGACCTTTTTCAAATTAACCGGCATTTTTCATTATGTACAGTGTCGGTTAATTTAAAATGTTGATCTGCAACATATTTTTTGTTCACAAACATTGAATGTCATGTATTCGTGGTTTGCAGAAACATAAACTGCCAACATTTTATTCTGGCCACTGGGTTGGTATGGTCACACAGGGGATTGAACCTGGGTCCTCTGAGTCTTGTTAAGGATTAAGCCACCCTGCTGCCACAGTGATTATGTTCATCAAGAAAGACATGCCTTCAAAGCAAAGCAAATCGTTCTATCTACCATCATCTGTCATTGAGGGGAGAGAGAGCGAGAAGAGAGAGAACAGAACAAACAGGGTATACTGGGGCTGGCCGATACGCTTGAAGTCAATATCATGATAATCATAAGGATCATTCACAATATCAATAGGATCAAAAATCAAGCAAAATCATCAATTATCTGGACATTATTTTCTCAAACTCGTGGCCCCTCTCACCTTTCCAGAAGCCGAGCGTGGCCGTGGCAGAGGGCTGGGTGACGCGCCTGGGCTTGGCCTCCCTGGTGAAGCTGCTAGCCTGGCTGAGCGCCCGGGAGAAATGCTGGTCCACCACGTCTCCGATGTCCCCCTGGAAGTATGTGAACAGCACACAGCGCGAGCTCAGGTACTCTGCCTCCGCTGGCTGGCTGCCGTCCTTGGAGGCGGACTCGGACTCGGACCCATGGGCCGGCCTGGCTCCCGGTAGGTCCGGACCCCTCTGAGCCTGGTCCCTGGACAGAATCCCTCCACCTCCCCCTGCTCGCTGCTGCTGCTGCTGCTCCACACACTCCTGCATCTTACTGTACACACTCAGCTTCCTCTGAAGAGACACAGAGAGAGATTCACTGCTTTCACTGTCCGATAAGGAGGAGAGGAGGAGAGCAGAGGAGATGAGAAGAGGAGACAGAAGAGGAGGAGAGGAGAGGAGAGGAGGAGGAGATGAGAGAAGGAGAGGAGATGAGGAGAGAAGAGGAGAGAAGAGAAGAGAAGAGAAGAGAAGAGAAGAGAAGAGAAGAGAAGAGAAGAGAAGAGAAGAGAAGAGAAGAGAACAGAAGAGAAGAGAAGAAGGGGAAAGGATGTAGTAGAACAGTGTTGTGAACGTGGGGTCGGGGGGACCACCAGGGGTCCCTGGGGGAGTTCCAGGAGGTCCCCAGCAAATGGATGAATTGTTAATCTTCAGCATTATTTCACTTACATGAAGTTAACACAATTAGAGGATGTAGCAGAATGACTGTTTTGGTCAGATGAACTGTCATCTCTCTACTGTACCTACAATACATACTGTACAATACAGTCAACTCCCATCATCAATAGAGTCAAACATATTCTCAGAGACAACATGGTCATACTGTACGGTTCCGTGGCTCTGATGTGGGCTAAATGAGGGGTCCTTGATATTAAAACGTTTGTAATAGAACAGAACAGTCATATTTCAGTTATGTTATCTTCAACATGTAACATAATAAACATAGACTTTACTTTAATGACATGTTATAGTCATTAAGTGCAGAGATGAAATAATGTCCACTTTTAAACAATATTTTTAAACAATATTTTAGGATCCATGTATTGAAGGGGCTTGAGAGCTGTGTGAGGCTCCTTTACTTTCCAAACTACATTCCAACTATTTGTAATGCCCAGAGAGCCCGGTCCACATTCCTGACTGACTGACTGTGGCTGTCATTACGTCACCGTTTGACTGGTCGGAGTCATTACGCCTGACCTGAGGTGAATGCCAAGGCTCACACAGGAATTTAATCACTCCAAAATCATTTGTAGAATAAAAGGACACAAGTTAGGAATGGAAGTTAAGCATGGTGAACGTTTTGGGCACACCGGCAGTGCCCTAAAGTCCAACAGGAAAAGCCCATCTGACTCACAAAAACAAATATTTTCCAAATATTCCAATGTGTCTGTAACACTCAATAAGATGTTTATTGCGACATTTTCCTACTTTACGATATATGTGTTATTGCCTGACATCACTTTTATCAATTTAGCATGGAATTCCAACAGTTTTGTGCTGCTACTTGCATAGTCTATCTTTCTAAAATGTATTATATGACCACTGTAGTTATTTTTAGTACAAGATATCAGTAGGACACTCTTAGCTGAAGAACTCACTTTATCCTGGATGACATGAAAAGTAAATAATGAAAGTTGATTATACAGCAAATACAAAGATTGTGTGGCCTTAGTTTATACTGTCTTATCCTAGGATAGTCGAATAGCAGTGGTGGAAAGTAACTAAGTAGCTCAAGCACTGTACTTAAGTACAATTTTGAGGTACTTGTACTTCACTCGAGTATTTCCATGTTTCCACTACTTTGTACTCCATTACATTTTAGAAGGAAATATTGTATTTTTTACTCCATTACATTTACCGGTACTAGTTACTTTCAGATCAATATTTTATATTTAAAACATTTGATCGTCTTTATAAAATAACTTTAAAATATAATTGTTGTAAATTATTAGACTAACCAAAAGTATAGCTAAATTAGCTTCACGTTGACAATTTAAAAATTCTGCTTACATATAGCCTACATGTACTGTATGTCAATAAATCAGTATTGATATTCCCATAAGATATGAAAAATATAACTCTTGGGGACAGTTTACATAATGTGTTTACTTTGATACCATTTTGATGCCACTTGTGTAATTTTAATTAAGTAACAGTTTGAATGCAGTGACTTTTACTTGTAATAGAGTATCTTTACATTGTTGTATTTGTACTTTTATCCATACAGGCTAGCCTACTTCCTACACCACTGCCTAATAGCTAGTATGCTGCCTATATATATATAAGTTATATTCGGGTTAGCAGAGATGTAGAGATGTATCTGATTAGCCTGGGAAACCAGCCCGTCAGATGGAGACCTGTCTCACCTGTTGCTGGTGGTGGTGATAGTACGCCGCCTTGTACGCTGCTGCTGCGGGGAGGTAGTGCGCTCCATAAGTCTGATGGTACATCACATCCAGGCAACTCATAGCTAGCAGAGGAGCACAGACGGACAGGAGCAGGCTGATCACAGACAGGCAGTAGCAGGGCTGATCACAGACGACAGTCACACAGCCGAGGCTTCAGACGCGCTGAGTCCTCTGCGCTGTCACCGCTGCAGCCTCCATATATGCCTTGGAGCGCACAATGGCCATGCCGCCCTGCATGGAGACAATGCGGCTCCCGCTGTGCGCTTATTCACGATACTCCACCACCTGCTGCCCAAAACGGATCCAAACACACACACACACTGTACCCGAAACAACTCTGCGCTGACAAGTTTCCCCAGCGGTTCTGATTGGGTGAGCTCCGCCCCCACTCCATGGGAGTTATGGCTGGGGCCATTTACGCACGCCTACTGGGGAAGAGTCAAAGTTCTCATAGTTTTGTATTTTCTCACTAGTTTTTATTTTTATTTCGTTTTTAATTTTAGTTTTCAACTCAGTTTCAGTTTGTTTCCAGAGTGGATTGCTCGTGTCGTGTCAGTTTAGTTTTAATTGTTTAAAAAAAATTAGTTTCAGTTTGAGTTATTATTAATATTATTATTATTACTAGTCATAATCATAATAATCACAATGATAATAATAATAATAACAATGTATTTATTCATAATATGGGGGTATTTGTCAGAGGCAGATTAAAAAACTTCAGAATAGGTATTACAATAGAAACACAACACTTTGTGAATCAGTTGACTCAGCCATGTAGACATTGCAGTCTCAATAAACATAATGCACTAATGCCACCTCATGCTTGGTGTGTTGACACATCTATCTATATTATCATCAGTAAAAAATGGGAGCTGGGGCTCTGTCTGTCTGTCTATCTGTCTGTCCCACTGATGACATCATAAGTGATGTCATAAATCCCACTGATGACATCATCAGTGATGTCATAAATCCCAGACTCAAGGGAGAGACTGAGGAGGCTCACAAGAGAGATAGTTCAGAACAGTGGTTCACAATGTGGGACCCGGGGACCACTGGGGGTTCAGAGGGTCCCCAGCAAATGGATGAATTGTTAAATATCAGCATTATTCACTTTACAAGAAGTCAATACAATTAGAGAATGTAGAATAATAACTGTTTTAATCATACTCAACTCTTCACGATAAAAATAAATCATGGCCAGAGAGACAAAATCTCCCCACATTAGGGTCTGTGACCCTAATGTGGACTAAATTAATAATCCTCGATATGAAGAAGGTTGAGAGTCACTGGTTCAGAACAAAGCCTCTGGACCCCCGATGAGCTTATTTTATCATTTGTGTCCAGGATTGAGTCCCCCAGGCCAAATATGATCTATACCCCCCCCCCCCCCCCCATACACACACAGCACATCTGCCCCATCAACCAAGTGCTTATCCCATCAGATTTCTCAGACGACAGTAAAAGTAACTCACTGTAGCTGCATTAAACCGTTTCCAAAATAAAAAAGTGTGTGCGGGAATCATCTTTTTTCTTTTGGAAATGGATCTTCTGGGGATTTGATTCCTTGGCTTGTACCACAGGACAAAGAGACAAGCAAGTGGTGTGCGTGTTGCCTTCTACTCATCAGGATAATTGAAACCCACAGAACTGTAATGTAATGTCAGTTATACAACAGTTAGTTCCGGCCAGGCAATTTGATTGGACAAGAGGGATCCTACCAGTGCCAATATTTCATGATAATGCACTGGCGCTTCACTGTGTGTAGATCACTCCGCTTCACAGCTGCCCTAATCAACAAAATGCTTCACAGCTGTAGAGTAGACAGTAGTAAAGTAGACAGCCTGCAGTTAATTAGGCTGATTAGGCTACATTTTCGGCAAAGCAGAAAGCTGAGGGAACTATTTTTGTTGGCGGAGGAATAAATAGAGAAATCATATATTTTCTCAGCTTTTTGTCATTTTTTTAATCAGCTTTGTTTAATAGAACTGTTGCATAAAAGCAATATCACACTCGAGGTCGTGCTGTTGTTGTCTAATATCGGCACTGCTGTGATTATCTTCGGCACTCGGCCTGCGGCCTAATGCCTACGACCGAATACGTGCCTCAATGTGTAGTACTGGAGTCCACATCGAGAGGGCAGCAACTACGCCAACGGCTTTGGAGGTCCAGAACATTGAGTTATATTAAATATGGAGAGATGATGGCTATCTCCGCCCAGCAGGGTCGAGTGAAGCCGAAATCCTGCCAGATCAGTGAATCAGATTCTGCGCAGTAGCTCCGTTGAGTTAGAACCTCTGTGAGGTCCCCGCCCCTCTGAACTTTCTTATGTAGAGCTGCTGTTTCTAGATTTGCGCACAGTGCATTGTGTATTTATATACAGTCTAGCTCTGTAAATATGGCACTTTAAGTTGTAATATCTTTTGTCTCTGCAAAAGTAACCAGGAAGATTCCCACTATGAGATCAGTTTATCAAAATGACGCCTGTACGGAAATCTGATTTTCGTTGTCGGAGATTGAGCCAGACAAGTCAGACCTCCGGGCTGCTGTCACTGCTATAAGGGGGAAATTATCCGATGAACTGATGTTTGCAGCTCTGTGTTGATTAGCCTAATGTTTCCATGGCATTTTGATTAACTTTATGATTTAATTCCTTTTGGAGCAAATGTTGGTTTAACAAATCTAACCTTGACGCTTTACGCTACGTTGTTTACTGTTATAGTGTGAGTAGGGCAGCCAAGTAACGTTCTATTTAATATAGCTCAGTGGTAACGTTAGCCCAGTGCGTTAGCCAGGCTGCCTGTTCTCTTCTCTGTATATTCTTACAACAGCTAAGAGAGGAGCTTGTGAAGAACGAACATCCCCACAGTCAAAGCACTTCCCTGAGATATCTATATAAAAACGTTTATTGCTTTACTACCAAAAATAAAACCTCCAGTGTCTGTATAAGCTAACGCTAACCCATTAGCGATTAGCTAATGGCTGGTGGTTGTGTACACTTGGGGGTCAGCTCGCCATTCCGAAGTGTCGGCATTCCGATCATTGACTTCTATGCTTTCGGAGAGGTGGCCCTTTTTATCTCCAAAAAATGTTTCGCCGAGAGGTTAGGTTCTGGGGGAGGTTAGGCTTAGGCGTGGGGGGTGGGAGAGGTTAGGTTTAGGGTTAGGGTCTGGGGGAGGGTTCTTTCGCAATGGCGAGACAGATCTCAATTTTATCGGAATGCCGGTATTTCGGAGTGCCGACATTTCGGAATGCCGAGGTGTCCCCGTACACTTGTGTAGGCCCCATGTTATACCCGGGAGTTAACATTATAAAACACATTTCCTGGCATATGCAGGCAGTTGGAAAACCTGGTAAGTTCTGAAAATATGTCTCTATTATTGTGTTATTCCAGCTATCGTTATCGGTTGTTAGGTTATAGTAAGCCGACAAATAATGCAAAACAGCCGGTTAACACAAGCAGCTAATGCTAGCCTGCGTCTATTAAAACCATTGTGTATTAAAATAACTGATAACGTAGCTGGAGTAACTAATAAAACACATATTTTCTGAACTTACTACTTCAGTCCCCAACCAACGTTAGCCTACTTCCTCGCGCACCTTTCTCAAAACAATGTCCTTTTTATTGCGGTCCATCGATATGTCTGGTAGAAAACAGATCAAAGCAGCACTGTGTCTTGTCTATGTAAAACTAACGCTCTCTCTGTCGTTTGGGTTAGGTGATTTCTCTCCACTCCCCCAGAGTGGGGGGAGTGGCTATTACGGGGCGAGGGGCTATCCTTTTACCACCCCGGCCTGGGGGGGGGGGGAAGTTCACCCCTAACTAACGCTGGATCCAGCCAATGACGGCTTGAGACTGGCTGCCACAGCTGTCAATCACCCCTTTTTATACGTCAAATAACTACTTAAAAACAAACTGATCAGAAAAATGACCACTTGCACAGGCATTAGCATGATAATAACTATCTAAAATGATACAAACCACCTTTGGAAAAAAATTATCTGACTGTGTACTGTGATTATTTCGGTTGTGATTTCCCCATCCACTAACATGGGGAGGCGGGCCTTGTGACCTATACTGGCACCTGCCGCCAGAGCGGCGATCTAACATGCAGCGGCTTCACTGAACGGGACCAGAGCTCAGTCCATCTATATATGTCGATGGTCCAGACCTCTGTGACCTCAATGGTTGGTACAGCCATGCTTGCATACATCTGACATTTGTAGGGTGGAGGGTTATCCAATTCACTTAAAAATAATAAATAATAAATACATAAATACATAAATAAATACGTAAATACATAAATAAATACATGAATAAATACCAAGTATACCCACACTCAACTTCCATACAATGTCTAAAACAAAATTGGAAAACTCTCTGCCAGGCCTATTTAAGATTTACTCAGTCAGCAAGTGTAACAAGTGATACACAATAGACCAAATCAGCGGGGATGTTTACATTTACTTCCGGTTACCCCTGGGTCCACACATCATAATGGCGGTGGACGGCACAAACTGACGTGTTGAAGACAAAAACAGACAAAGAAGACAAAAATGGTTTGTCCGTGTTGTGTTGTTGTTTAATATCATTCATAACAACACTTTCACTAACGTTAGTGGAGACCAGACTAGCTAATTTACCTGTTGGACCAGTAGACTTGAAGCTAAATTAAATTAACGTGGCGTCAGTAGCTCTGTCTGTAACGTTAACGACTCTGCAAAAAAACAGCGAGTTTGACAGACAAACACACGTTATTAGCTAGCTAACACTACATAAAACAAACACAGAAGAAAGGCTAGATACGTCGGACAAGCATGTTTACCAACCGTTTAACCATTTAAATTGAAAGTAGTCGGCCGAAAACAACGAGAGGGTTTGACAGCATTTATTTGACAACACGCACATTTAAACCTGCCGCCTTCCCCAAGTGGTACCCGGAAGTAAATTTGTTTACATGGTGACGTCACGGTGATTTGGTCTATAGTCTAGCAGAAAGGGCCCTCAGATTTTGAGATACCCCTACCTGAGGTAGAACAAATGACAACAATGATTTTTCTTATCCTTAGGGTCTCCCATTAATGAAATTGATTGTTGTCAAAAAAGAAATTGGGGGAAAAATGTTTTTTTGTCTGAGTGACACAGATGCATGGTTGATCTCTGAGTGACACTAAGATGCATGGTTGATGGGTGGCTGATGTGTTTAAGGGGATTAGTGTGGATGCTGAGTGTTGAGTGCCCATGGCTTGTCAATAAAAGCAGTTTATTTTCAATAAAAAAATAAAGCCAAAAACCCAGAGCAGAGCACTAAATGTATTGGCATCTTTTCCCCAGGGAGCAGCCAAGGCTTATAGAGTAGCAAAGGCAAAACCAATCCCCATTATTTGGAAGTTGAAGTTAGCCTACCACAGTGATACTCAACTGGCGGCCCGCGGGCCGCACCGCGATGGAATTGCACAAAAAAAAAAACTGTGCACCTGAACGCAACATGCAAGATACCCACTGAATAAGGCCATGTTCAGGCATGGTTCAGACTAGGAGGCCAAATCTGATTTGTGAACTTTAGTGACCTATTAATGACTTTATCCAGATTGGTTTTATGAGTCTGGACGCTCCAAGTCTGATTTGTGTCACTTGTCCCAAACCACATATGGAGGTAGTTTCCAATCTGCTTTCGACTGATGTGACTTGAGTGCGGACGCGCAGATCCACCAAATCTGATTTGAACGTCACTCGCAACTCGTCATCAAATGCTTCTGCGCAGGAAAACCACATCACCAACGTACGTATTTACTGACGCCCACGTCGTTACCATAGCAACCCATGCAGATAGGCTGTTTAGGTCTGGCCACACAGATCCGACGTGAGAATCAGATTTGTGGCAGTGCGGACACACTCCCAAATCAGATTTGGGAAACCAATCAAGATAATGATGATTAATGACTTTATCAGCAAATCGGATTTGCCTGTAATGTGAACATGGCCTAAGTGTCCAAATGTTCATGTCATTCTGGCCAATACTCCACTTCTGTTATAGCATTTCAGTCTGGAATATGGAATATCTTTCAATAATCTATGATTTAGCTGCTAAATTGTCAAATACCGCCGTCTGCTCGCTACCCAGGCACTTATGTATGTACTTAACCTAACTAACTATCCGGTGTGCACAACATTGTCAGACTAAACTCCGGCTGACACCCCAAAAACCTACAATCCGCTACAGAAAAATGTATAGATTGTTTATTAACTGGCCCCTGGCCTTCTATCATTTCACGAAAGTGGACCCCGGGCAAAGCAAGTTGAGTATCCCTGGCCTACCACATCAAAGTAACAACGTTGTATGCAAAAATAAACTTTATTACAAAATAGAGCTTGTTAAAATAAACACAAAACATTAAAACTCTTGTGACTGACTTCTTTGGCAGGGCTGTCATCTTTGGGCACACATACAGCACGTGGGAAACATGTTTCACTCATGTTTCATTCACTTTGATAACAGGAGGAGTGTAAATTATTCAGTTGCAAACTGACGATGCGATCAGCCGCCGTGGAAGTGGGACAGAGATTTGAAAGACAACACAGGGAAGACAGAGACGGCCTACAAGAGTGATAAACCTTTTATCGCAGAAGGGCAGAACGCGCCCGCCAGGGTCAGTGATAAGGAAACGTCTCAATACATATTTAGAAATGTTACCATTCCCACAGGGTTCAACTGATATGAGTCTTTGAAGGTTGATGCCAATAGTCAGAAAACCAGGGACAGGTAGAATATCAATTACATTTGAAACAATATTACATTGTTTCAATTACATTTGAAACAATGTAATACATTGTTTCAATTACATTTGAAATGTGGCATTTTACGTTTCTGCAAACCTACAATCTTAACATAAATTGGAAACAAAACGCTTGTTAATTTGAAAACCCTGCTGCCTTTCTGACGTTAAATGCAAATAAAACAACTTGGTTAGGGTTAGGGTTTGGGTTGGGGATAAAACACGACATGCCTCGCTCGGGAGTCGAACGTGTGCTCTCTCACTTGCAAGAAGGATGGTACAGGTCCGCCAATCCCAACTCTTCAACCTATTCACCTCATGTAGCCCCACCCACTTCACCCAGTTGTGTTACGACTTCCTGGTCAAAACGCCGTCTGTTTTACCTGGTCAAACCTAGTCTGACTCACTGGCTGCAATTTCACATTGAGTGGCAGATGATTCTAGAGGCCGATAACATAACACAATATAAGTACTGTACTGTCACAGGAAGTGTAAACACAATAGGAAGTTGGCTGACCCCCGTGTTGGAACATAAGGTGAATAGCTGCCAACGGTAAACTCTCTAGCTGTTTCTAAACATGCAGTGAAGTCCTGATCATAACCAGACCTTACTCGAATGGGCTCCATGTTTAGCACCAATTCTCCATCGTGGGCGCGCTCCCGTGAGAGCGGATCATCTCCACCCTAGCCCCCTAGTGCAAGATCCAGATCGCTGGCAGAGCGGCTCTAGTTTAGCAGGTTACACCTCATGCTCCGGAGCATGCCGTGAGCAGGCGGGTGATTAAATGGCACATAGAAACCATTAATGTCCCCGTGCTATTTAATAATTTCATGACGTGGTTACGTGGCTGGATTTTTTTATTTAAATCAACTCATTCAACTCTCTAAATAACCGTCAAACTAAATGAATGCCTGCAAACCTGTTTACAGTTTATGGATATACTACTGATCTTGTAATGATACAAGGCTGGTTCCAAAATCATGCAGTGTTCCTTTAATACCCAGCATGTATCTCCCTGTCAGGTGTGTTGACAGATCAGGAGGAGATACAGACACATGCAAGTGCGCACACACGCAGACACGCACACACACACACACACACACACACACACACACACACACACACACACACACACACACACACACACACACACACACACACACACACACACACACACACACACACACACACTCGCTGTCAGAGTACCAGGAGGCAGTGAGACTGATGATGTTGTGCTGGCAGGTTTAGTATGCAGCACCACCTAGTGTTCTGACGTCAGACATATCGTCCGTCAATAGCTTTTGGTTTGGAAGTGGGGCAGTGGAGCTGAGCCATGCCTTGCAGGAAGTATACAGCACGCGTGTGTGTGAGACACACACACACACACACACACACACACACACACACACACACACACATTTCTACAGCTATCTTAGTGAGGACATTAATTGACATAATGAATTTTATCACACACAGACAATCCCTTAAGGACACATGTCTAACCCTAAGCCTAACCTAAACCCAAATCTAAGCTAACCCTTCAAACCAAGTCTCAACCTTCAAACAGCCTTTGAAGGTGTGTGAGAAAGTGAGTTCTCACTTTCCTAAAATGTCCTCACGTTCCAGGTAGAAAACTCACATTGGTTCTCACTAAGATAGCTGTAGACAAGAAACACACACAATAGCTGTACACAAGACACACACACACACACACACACACACACACACACGCACGCACGCACGCACGCACGCACGCACGCACGCACACACACACACACACACACACACACACACACACACACACACACACACACACACACACACACACACAGACGCTGGACCTTGGGGGCTTCCAGACAAACATCTGGACTCCTCTGCTCCTTAATGAGGCACGGGGATGATTATTAGTGGCTGTTAGGGGAGAGCAGGGAGGAGAAGAGGAGAGGCAGATATGAACGTGAGTTGGAGGATTGTTTGCTCTCCGGCTAGTTTACCCTCACAGAAAGAGAGGCACACTTCCAGGTTTTAGATCTGAGGAGAAATGTCACGTGTGACGAGAGAAACTTCCAGGCTTCAGATCTCAGACACATTTCAGGGGAAGATCTGTCTCTGTCAGGGATGCTGAGCTGGGGACTCGTCCTGATGTGAAAAAACAGGTCACACATTTTGTGTCCCAGATCTGAGTCCCAGCGGTAAAAACAGCGCCATCGCTAGAATAAAATGTCGGCATTGTCATTCATGCATAAATGATATCACTGGTCCACATCTTAACTCAAATCAACTCTCAATAACTGTCAAACTAAATAAATGTCTGCAAAACTGTCCACAGTTTTCAGATATGTGACACCAAATCACCATTGTTTTCCCTTAAGGTTATGGTTTGGGTTATAGGTTTAAATAACAAAAACCTTAAGTGTCTTACGGTTCAAATGTAGACTTTGAACACGCTGGGGATCGAACGCAGCTGTCTGGTGTGAAAGGCAAGTGTTTACGCCCTTCATCCACTCCGACCACAACACCCTTCATGGTCACCGCACTATTTCAAAAGAAGACTGTATGATGTGTATAACGTTGATATACACGTATCTAGAAACATGATATTATGAAACATAATGTTTGGTTACATATCGGTGGATTCCAGAAACATACAATGCCAACATTTTACTCTGGCGACCAGCCTGGGTAAAAATCATATAAACTCCCCAAACTGGACTTTGAGAGGCTGAGATGCGATTAAGATCATTACTGGTGTTAAAACACAAAGCTCGTCGTAATCCTATTCAGTAAAAAAGTAAAAAAGCAGCTTATTAGCGAATGAGATCTTTCTAATTAAAGCAGCGGGTTTTAGCCTTACACTGCAGTCCTGCTGAGGCAGGTGTGTGAGATAACGCTAGGCGCTGTTGATGATATCTCGCATTAAGCAGAGCGCAGCGTCATGAGTTTCTGAGCGAGGCTTGTTAACGCGCCGCGGCCCCAGAGAGAAACACAGACACACACACACCTGCCTGGGCTGGGTGGGGTTGGGCCTCTGGAGGACCTGATGATGATGATGATGATGATGATGATGATGATGATGATGATGATGACACTACGAGCAGTCTGGCGCACACCTGCAGATACCTTACATCAGGGGTTCTCAAAGTTGTCATGACAAAGGGCCAATTTAGGGACCCAACATTGGATTGAGAAGCGCCAAAGGAAAAAACTAAAACCAGAAGATAATTCCAAAACAAATCTGTTCCTTAAAAGTCTATTCTCAACACGTTTCTCACTCCCATACGTTTCTCACTCCATATTCGCATACTCCCGTATGCGAATGGAATGGGAGTTCCAAAGGATGGGTTTAGGCATTGGATAGGTTGTCTTAGGGTTAGGGTTATCAGTGGCGTCGTTAGGCCTGGGCTTTCGGGGCTAGAGCCCCGGATCTTTTATGAAAAGCCCCGGATCTCAAATATGCAAAAAAAGAAAAAAAAAGAAGGGGCATCTCATTCATGATTTGAAGGCCTAAAACATAATAATAATGGTATTATTGATCAGCAATGCATGCAACATACAACTTTTATTTTGAAAATATGGTTAGGTCTAGAGGAAGTTACTCATCTACACCAAGGTAGATTAATTCTATTTTCTGATCATGGTCCATTGACCATGATCATTGAGTTGGTTGAAAAACAAAGTCTTTATTTTAAGTTATATTTTGTAAATTAACTTCTTCATTCGTCAACCAGAGTTTACGCCTTGCATCTAATGTATTGGGTACCTGTGATCTGTAGTGGGCTACTGAGCTAAGGTGTAAACTACTAGTGCTGAGCTGTTTGTTAATGCATCTGTTTATATGCAAATGCACACTAGCATAATGCTAAGTGGCCAGCCATTTTGGTAATGTGTTAAATGGTAGCCTATGTTTAGAATAGCCACTGATATGCCTGTTGCACTGTTGCTTGCTATGTGTGAAGGTTAGCTTTATTCATGATTGCCATACAGTTTATAAAGTTAATTACTTATTTGGTACCTCATTAACCTCAAGTCACTCTTAGATTATAGTTTTATTTATTTTGTGTGGAGGTGGAGAACAGAGGAACTGTGAGGAACTGTATCTGCTAAGTACACACACACACACACACACACACACACACACACACACACACACACACACACACACACACACACACACACACACACACACACACACACACACACACACACACACACACATTGAAGAATCTGACAAATTGATTAAGCTTTAAAACCCTTGTACCCTGTTAGTCCAACGGTTGGCTCGTTTTAACACTCGCGCGGATGGGGTTTTGACATTTTTGGTGGTCTGAGGCTAAAAGTGTGCTCAGGTCTTTTTTTCTGTGTGTTTTACAAAAGTCTCCCTCTCACCATGTTAGAACACTTCGTAGCTTCCTGTTGAGAAAATACTCACACGTTTACTGTTGGGGGTTGTTGCATGACCCGCAAATTCTCATTGACTTCCATTATAACATACTTTTTTTGGACCTCCAGGAATTGAAAAAAAAAATGCACTCACATTATGTTTTTATTCTATCATCCTGGACCAAACACCTTGAAATTTGACCTTGAAATGGAATTTTGTGGTTGGCTGAAAATTTGGGGGAATTACATGGCCTCAAAGTCCATTGCATAGTTTTCCCATTGTTTTCAATGTTAATTTTGAACAAAAACGACACTTTTTTTAGGACCTCCAGCTTTTTTCCCCAAAAAAGATTATTTCCCTGATGTTACACATCTCACCTCGAGTCAAGGCTTGTAATTACTAGTTTCTATTGTGTTTGACTATTTCCCCCTATTCCCCCAGTTTTGGCACAACAACCAATTACATGCAGTTTTCATGAAATGTACAGGAAATTGATCTGTATGCCGAACATGGGAAAATATTCAAAAACAGAATTTTACAGTGCACACTACTAATTTGAAGCCTTTAGACCAGGATAGATGCTGGACTAAAGCTCATTTGTGTTTTTTGGGGAAAAAGTCTGGAAGTCCTAAACAGGCACTTTTTGCTTTTTTGGCTCAAATCATGCAGTAAATATGAAAACCAACTGATGATGTCACAATGTCTATGAATGTCATGAGTGACATCATTAGTGACCAAAAACATCTTATGACATCACTGATGATAATCTGATTACAAAAGTAATCTGATTACAATGAGTAATCTGATTACAAAAGTAATAAAGATTACTCATTGTAATCAGATTAATCAGATTCTCTCTCTCTCTCTCTCTCACACACACAAGCTCCTTCATGAAATAATAACATGGGACAGTTCCCAGCACTGAAGAAGCCACATAGATATGGGTCAAGAGTTCAAGAGAGGTACCATACTCAGAGGTGATGTGCCCACCTTTGAAGTTGTTTATGTGGTTGCAGGGAATACGTAAACAATGCCTGTGGGAGCGGAGATTTTGTTTATACAGGTGCTGCTGTGCCCACATCTATATAAGTGTAGGGGCCGGCTGCTGCTCATTTCTCCCCCAGCAAGGACCATGGCAAGTCGGAAGTTGACAGTGGCAGAAGCCCTGATACAGGTACAAGTTCCCAGGGACCCTGATGATGTGTCAGCAGAGGAGGAGGGGGTGTATAGCAGCGATGAAGACTCGGACAAAGACTCTGTTTTTGAAGACGATGTGGAGTCGCTCTCATCGGAGTCCTCCATTAGCGATGAGGACCCAACATGGGTCCCCGGCCCGGGCGAAGAAGAAGCCGCTGCCGAGGAGGAGAGAGAGGAGGATGAGGAGGGGGAGATGTCAGATCAGGAGAGACCTGAAGAGGAGAGAGTGCCACAGGGCTGGATGTCCCACGTCGGGGCCTGGCATCAAACTAATGAGCAAACCTACAGGTTCCAGCCTCACCCTGCCGCAGATAGACCCGGCATAACACGCTTTGCTGCATCAAGGGCAGACAGCATCCCGGCTGCTTTCGCTCTCTATCTAACAGATGAAATGGTGCGCATGATCGTGAAGTACACCAACCTGCATGCCATGAGAGCAGTAGGCCTCAGGTGGAAGCATGTCGACGAGATGGAAGTGAGAGGCTACATCGGCCTGCTTCTCCTGGCTGGGGTGTACCGCTCGGCCAATGAATGTACAAGGAGCCTCTGGGAGGAGGGAACCGGCAGGCCGGTTTTCAGAGCCACTCTTTCCAGGGAGAGATTTGAAGCAATCACTAGTCATCTAAGGTTTGTTTCTTTCTTTTTGAATAGTCTATATATTTTTTTGAATTGTTGAATATTAGTTTTATTTGACAGATTTTCAATTTTCCTCAGATTTGATGACAAGCTGACACGCCTGGCCCGGGCCAGGCGTTGCGCAGACCGCCTGGCACCCATCCGGGGACTCTTGGAGGCCTGGTACCCGAGGCTCCAGATGTGCTTCAACCCAGGCCAGCAAGTGTGTGTGGATGAGATGATGGTGCCCTTTAGGGGGCGCTGCATCTTCCGACAATATATTCCCTCCAAGCCCTGCCGCTACGGGCTGAAAGTCTGGGCCCTGTGTGATGTCGACACATCCTATGCATGGAAACTCGAGGTAGCCTATATTATTGTATTAGTAGTAGTAGTAATAATAATAATAGTATTATTATTATTATCTTTTTTTACATTGCAAATGATAATTTAGTAACACTCCATGTACTGTTTTCTGATCCTATAGCTTTACACGGGGAAGGTCGGTGACCGGCCTGAACAGAACCAGGGCAGAAGAGTTGTGCTTCAGCTCACCCAGGGGCTGGAGGGGACTGTCACGACAGACAATTTTTTTACCAGGTATTTCTTTTACGTATTATTATTATTATTTTTTTACGTTGTAAATTATTACTTATGCCTGCACATAATATTACCCTTACCAGCTACGGGCTCGGAGAGGAGCTGCTCAAAAGGAAGATGTCGCTGGTTGGAACCATGCGGAAGATTAGGGGGGAGGTCCCCACTGCACTGCGGACCGTCCAACACCGCCAGCAGTATTCCTCCGTCTTCGCCTTCAGGAAGGAAGCCACGCTTGTCAGCTACCTTCCAAAGAAGGGGAAGAATGTCCTCCTGTTGTCCACCCGGCACCGGGAGCCACTTGTCTCTGACCAGCCCCGCCAGCGCAACAAGCCAGTCATCATCCTTGACTATAATCACTGCAAAGGCGCAGTTGACAACCTTGACAAGGTGTGTACTGTAGGCTATAGATTATTCTGATACATTATTTGTCTTTTACTCAAGTAGCCTATTTGCTTACTGAATTGTGCTTGTCTCTCTCTCTCTCTCTCTTGTATACAGTGTGTGGGAACCTACACCACCCGGAGGAAGACTGCTCGATGGCCCGTGGCTGTCTTCCACCATGTCCTCGATGTGTCGGCCTACAATGCCTGGATCATTTGGCAGGCTGTGGAGCCAACCTGGAACAACAAAGCCATGTACAGGAGGCGCCTGTTCCTGGCGGACCTGGGAAAGGCCTATGTCCGTTGATGCTGAACAGGGAGCGGATCCCAAGAGGCCCAGGAGCAGCGGCATACCTGCGTGAAGTCAGACGGCAAGCAGCGCTCGCTGAAGATCCTGCTGAAGGCCCGGCTCCACGCCCACCCCCCGGCCCCACCTCCAGGAGAAAGTGCCAGGTATGCGCAGAAGCTCGCAGCACAGTGTCCTGTGCTGATTGTCACAGGAGCGTCTGCCCCAAGTGCCATTCCAGGCCAAACATCTGCACAGTCTGCAGGCCATAAATTAAATCCCGTATTTGCAGGTTGCACAATGTTTGCTTCTTATGTTCTGATGAAGTTATTGATCTAAAATAAATGTTCTTTTTCTCTAAGTGAACTTGTATATGTGCTTTATTTGTTACTGTATTGTACTGTACACTGGCATTTGAGGGGTTAAAATTCTGAGTAAGAATGAAATGTCGGTACACATAACGAGGGATGAAGTTATCAATGAAATAAGAAACAATAACAAAATAAAAAATAAAATAAATACTATGAAATTCACTATTCTCAACTGCGGTCCATGCCATGGACCTTAACAGTAAATTGAGGGTAAAAAAAGATAAAGTGCATTTCCCAAAAAACTAAAGATGGATCAAAATGAATGTTGCTGCCAATCTTTGACCTATACCAGGCTATGAAATCCCCCCCAAGAAAAATCCACTTTGCATTTATGGGAACAAAAATAATTCACTTTTTGTGTTTTAGTCTACTCATACTGCACTCTACTGTACTACTGTACACTGGCATTTGAGGGGTTAAAATTCTGAGTAAGAATGAAATGTCAGTACACATAACGAGGGATGAAGTTATCAATGAAATAAGAAACAATAACAAAATAAAAAATAAAATAAATACTATGAAATTCACTATTCTCAACTGCGGTCCATGCCATGGACCTTAACAGTAAATTAAGGGTAAAAAAAGATAAAGTGCATTTCCCAAAAAACTTAACATGGATCAAAATGAATGTTGCTGCCAATCTTTGACCTATACCAGGCTATGAAATCCCCCCCAAGATAAATCCACTTTGCATTTATGGGAACGAAAATTTATGGGAAATTGTGTTTTTAGTGTACTTTTACTGTACTTACAGTACTACTGGACACTGGCATTTGAGGGGTTAAAGTTCTGAGTAAGTATGAAATGTTGGTACACATAATGAGGGATGAAGTTACCAATGAATAAAAAAAATATAAAAAAAATGTTTGGAAATAAATTAATAATAATCTTATTAATTATTCATATGTTGGGTAGTCGCTTGGACCAACAATAAGATGAGTTATAAAAAGATAGCAGGGTACAAGGGTTAATAAAAGTATTTTTTTCCAACAGGTCTCTCAGTATTTAATTATAATTTAGATGAGTTTGTGTGTAGTGTATAGTTTGGGTTGTGTTTGTACGCATCATTTTGGCCTGAATTTTTGGGCCGAAATTCGCACGGCGGCGCCCATGTCTGGGCCCCGCATTGGGTAGGTGGTCTTGGAGTTAGGGTTAGTCATTGGGTGGGTGGTCTTAGGGTTGGGGTTAGGCATTGGGTGGGTGGTCTTAGGGTTAAGGTTAGACATTGGGTAGCTGGTCTTAGGGTTAGGGTTAGACATTGGGTAGGTGGTCTTAGGGTTAGGGTTAAGCATTGGGTAAGTGGTCTTAGGGTTATTGTTAGGCATTGGGTGGGTGGTCTTAGGGTTAGGGTTAGGCATTGGATAGGCGGGCTTAGGGTTACACATTGGGCAGGTGGTCTTAACGTTATGGTTAAGCAATGGGTAGGTGGTCTTAGGGATAGGCATTGGGTAGTTTATCTTAGGGTTATGGTTAGACATTGGGTAGGTGGTCTTAGGGTTAGGGTTAAGCATTGGGTAAGTGGTCTTAGGGTTATGGTTAGGCATTAGGTAGGTGCGCTTAGCATTAGGCATTGTGTAGGTGGTCTTAGGGTTAGGGTTAGGCATTGGGTGGGTGGTCAGGGTTAGGGTTAGGTGGTCTTAACGTTATGGTTAGGCAATGGGTAGGTGGTCTTAGGGATAGGCATTGGGTAGTTGGTCTTAGGGTTATGGTTAGGCATTGGGTAGGTGGTCTTGGGGTTAGGGTTAGGCATTGGGTAGGTGGTCTTGGGGTTAGGGTTAGGCATTGGGTAAGTGGTCTTAGGGTTATGGTTAGGCATTGGGTAGGTGGTCTTAGGGTTATGGTTAGGCATTGGGTAGGTGGTCTTAGGGTTATGGTTAGGCATTGGGTAGGTGGTCTTAGGGTTATGGTTAGGCATTGGGTAGGTGGTCTTAGGGTTATGGTTAGGCATTGGGTAGGTGGTCTTAGGGTTATGGTTAGGCATTGGGTAGGTGGTCTTAGGGTTATGGTTAGGCATTGGGTAGGTGGTCTTACGATTCGGCAATGGGTGGGTGGTCTTAGGGTTATGGTTAGGCATTGGGTAGGTGGTCTTAGGGTTCAGCAATGGGTGGGTGGTCTTAGGGTTATGGTTAGGCATTGGGTAGGTGGTCTTAGGGTTCGGGAATGGGTGGGTGGTCTTAGGGTTATGGTTAGGCATTGGGTAGGTGGTCTTAGGGTTCAGCAATGGGTGGGTGGTCTTAGGGTTAGGGTTAGGCATTGGATAGGTGGGCTTAAGGTTATGGTTAAGCATTGGGTATGTGGTCTTAGGGTTAGGGTTAAGCATTGGGTAGGGTTAAACCTGAGCATGCTACAGCCTCTGAAAGACAGTCAACCTATCGAGGACCAAATACCATCATGTCACCGAACTCACCGCGGGCCACCAGAGAACTCATCGCGGGCCACCAGAGAACTCACCGCTGGCCACCAGAGAACTCACCGCGGGCCACCAGAGAACTCACCGCTGGCCACCAGAGAACTCACCGCGTGCCACCAGAGAACTCACCGCGGGCCACCAGATGTGTCTGCTGCTGACACACTCAAGGTGCTGCAACAGTTCTGCTGTGTCCCACACCTCCGAGACAAACCCGCAGTGTGTGTGTGTGTGTGTGTGTGTGTGTGTGTGTGCAGTGTGTGTGTGTGTGTGTGTGTGTGTGTGTGTGTGTGTGTGTGTGTGTGTGTGTGTGAGAGCTCTGTCAGAGGGGAGTGAGGATAGACATTAAAGTCTAATTAAAGGACCATTAGTACACCCTCTGAGAATCCAAGAGAAAGGTGTGTCTACAGCTGCCTAAGCGTGTACAGGGTTTGGATTGGTGGACCTGTAGTGTTCTCATTTTAAAAGTGAGAGTGCGTGTAGTGTTTTTACTTTCGGTTTTAACCCAAACCCAAACCAGTTAGTTGCCCAACCCTAAACCAAGTTGTTTTACTTGCCTAAGCCTATAAGTTGTTTTATATGTGTTTAATTTTTATTTTACTAGGGCCCCCCTTTACTTTCGGCCCCGAAACCTATAGGCTTGCCAGCTGTGCGGGCTCGCCGCTCTATTGGCATGTGTAGCGCACAATAGACCCTTCTCACGGGGGCCATTTTGTGTCGAGAAGCCAGGGTAAACACAGGTGCAAGCAAAACACTAATGAGGGTTTCCAACTTCCATGATTGGGATTTGGAAACCCTCATTAGTGTTTTGCTTGCACCTGTGTTTACCCTGGCTTCTCGACACAAAATGGCCCCCGTGAGAAGGGTCTATCGCCTGCCCTATTGGCATGCGCATCATCACTGTCACTGATGATGTCACAATGCCTATGACATCACTGATGATGTCACAATGCCTATGACATCATCAGTGCCTATGACATCATCAGTGATGATTTTGGTCAATAATGATATCACTGTTAGACATCACTGAAGTCACATCACTGATGATGTCATAGACATTGTGATTGATCAACTTCGCATCACTGATGACATCACCATTGCTCTTATGACATCACTGATTTTGATTGGGAAAAAATTTAAATTGAAACAGACAAACAGACAAACAGACAAACATTGCCCACTTGCTCCATTTGATATAGATTTAAGGTTTATTCATATATAAAGCATTTAGATATAAATCTATTTTTCAATGGTGCCCTGGCCAAGAAGGCAGCAAAACTTACACGTCAGGGCATGACAAAGACAATACTTACTTACAACATGGAAAACAATTAAAACAGGAGAGAGAAAAAAACATGCACAAAAGCACATAGTTATTTTCGACAGGAGCAGCTAATGGCAAGGACCTCTGTGATCTTTTGTTTGAAATGGGGTCCGCCCGCTATGCCGACCACCCGCAGACTGCAGTGCTGACAGCCCGCAATGCCGACAGCCGGGTAGGGTTAGGGGTTAGGGTTAGGGTTAGGGTTAGGGTTAGGGTTAGGGTTAGGTTTAGCTTTAGGGTTAGGTTAGGATTTAGGGTTAGGGTTAGGGGGTTTAGGGTTCAGGCTGGAGCCCACCGCGCTGGAGCCGCATGCAGGAGCTCCAGCCGGTCCACCAACACGTTGCATGCCACCTCGCTCAGCTGGTTCTGCTTGTGGGCTATCGGCATTGCGGCCTGTCGGCACATAGACGCGGCACCGTTTGAAACTAGCCAAATCAGTTATAAACTTGCAGGTCGTTCCAGGACCAAGGGCCAAAATAAGAAAGCGTCCTTTTCCCAGCCTCAGTCCTCACACTAGGCACCTCAAACATACCCAAGTGTCGGATCTGAGGCTGTAGAAGTTGTGTACCTCCGTAAACTTGGAGCAGATGTAGTGGGGTAACTTAGATGGCTTTATACATAAAGATGTGCTGGTGCTGCATCCTGCACAAAGCAAGTGAAGGCCACCTCAGAAAGGCAGCAGTTTTCAAATTAACCAGTATTTTGTTTCACATTAGAACATTTTATTCTGGCGATTGGGTTGCAAGTTCAGATTAAACAAGATGCTGGGATCATTTTGCTAATGAGCAAAAACAGTAATTTGTAAGTTAATGGAAATAGACTATCCCTCCCAGTTAAAAGGCTTTTTTAATCTCGTTCTCCTCTTCATTATCTCAGTAATCTCACACATTCACAGTTTTAATTGTAGCCATTACTGCACAGTTTGTACATAGAAATTAGACTTTTAATTGCATGGACTAGAGACAAAGAAAAGTACCTCCTCTTCTGTGTGTGTGTGTGCGTGTGTGCGTGTGTGCGCGCGTGTGTGTGTGTGTGTGTGTGTGTGTGTGTGTGTGTGTGTGTGTGTGTGTGCGTGCGTGCGTGCGTGCGTGCGTGTGTGTGCGTGCATGTGTGTATGCGTGTATGGGGTGTATACTGTGCCACTCTAGGCTGAGTGAGCAGTCTAACGTGTCGAAGCTACGTGCCTACGTACGCGTGCACGTGTTGGAAAAAAAACATTGGTCTCCATGCAAATCTACACGGTATGCGGACGTATGCGGGGCGGCGACGTGGCGGCGACGTAGCGACGTAGCTCACCTGATCACCGTCAAACAGGGCGGCGTAGCGGCGACGTTTGCTGCGAAACTCATATTTTGCACTTTGCACATGGAGAACGTACGCCTGGATAAACGCCTGGATAACGTACGCCTGGTTAACGTACGCCTGGATAAACGCCTGGATAACGTACGCCTGGTTAACGCCTGGATAACGTACGCCTGGATAACGTACGCCTGGAAAAGGTACGTAGCATAGCAATTAGCCTATATTAGCTATACAAGGGATCAGCCAAGCAGCATTTTGGTAAACAAACTGCGTCAAGCCTGTCTTGTAGAGTCTGTTGTTTGGGACATTAGGCTGATTTGGTGACTGGGGAGTACACACGCAGGCTTGTGGTCTAGCGGAGAACCAAATGATTACATTGAAAAATAATAAATATAGGCTACAATGATCAATATAACAATCACCTCTCTAGCCAGTGAAATGCAACCAATAAACTAAACAGTCTGTAGTAGCACTAATGATGAACACTGTATTCAACATAAATTAACATTCTGTGGATGAACTCGGGATATACAACATTGGGGGACAAAGGTGAGATGGGTTTGATGGATTGTGGGAAATAGAGTCCAGAATACCAGCTTGTACAACATACATGTTATGTTAAAAAAATGCCACATCTGTCTGCGGGGCAGCCACCTTTCAACTGTGGGCTGTGTAAGTGAGCACAAAACCTGCCGCTACAGGCTTTTGCAAGCTGACCTGTCTCTTACTGTATGCCCACATAGGTGTGTTTCTCATCCCCTGCTTCATTATGCGCTTGTGGTGTTCCACTCTTCCTCATGGAGCTGAGTCTAGGCCAGTATGTGTCCAAATGAGTACGGAGCACCCTGGCCATCACTGTGTGGAAGTGCTTCCCTCTCTTCAAAGGTAACCCCCCCCCCCCCCCCCCCCATATCATGCTTTTAGTCCAATAATTACAGACCAGCACACACTGCAACCTAATGTTAGAGTAATCATGTCAGTCATGTACAGTATGTGAAGAAATCCAGTCCGTTCACAGTTCTGGATTCATTCTCTGGAACGTTTGAGCATCCAATGGTTGAAATGAAATGATTGTAAATAATTTGAATAATTGAATGCCCTAGTTAGCAGCCAATCCTGACAAAAGTAGTAATACTGTAAATTAACAGACATTATGCCTTTCATAATATTGCGTACTGTACGTCTGGATACGGCTGTTCAGAGATACTTGAAGTTGTGTCTCTGACTGCATGTATTGGCATTAGGATGCCAATACCTGTGTCAACTCTGCTGTGCCTTCACTATATTATCTTCATTGCCTGGATGTTTTACTACTTAGGCAGCTCCTTCCAGAGCCCTTTCTCTTTCTTTACCCTGGTCCTGTGACCATGTGGCCAATGTTGCTCTCTGTGGTAAGAATACCATCGTGGGCAGCAGCTCCTCTGCCACAAATCTCAGCCCCAGTGAAGTTTTCAGGAAGTAAGTGAGCTTTTGTACAGTCACCACAAAGAAGTCCTATGACCTGTGTAATTGTGCAGAAATGAAATCTGCCTTCTAGTGTATACAGGCTGCCATAAAATAACTTTAATTCCTATAGCACTTGGATATATATATATACGGTATATATAGGATATATATATATATATATATATATTTATATTACCTGCGGGTTTGTTCTAAGTCTCCCTCTACTCGACTCATCAGATGATTTTAATGACAACATGATTGCTGGCATTGTCCAGCTGTATAACTTTGGAAGCGCATGATGGGTAAGGCTGAGGTTACAGCATGAAAAATGTCTTGATTGATCTCTATCATCGATATTATTTTTTAGATTACTGTGAAGGTTACTGTTGATGTCTTCTTCTTTTATGTCCCACTGCTTTAATTGGAGAGCGGTTCGTGTGTCCCTCTATTCCAGGAGAGGAGAGGAGAGGAGAGGAGAGGAGAGGAGAGGAGAGGAGAGGAGGGCAGGGCAGGGCAGGAGAGGAGGAGAGGAGGAGAGGAGGAGAGGAGGAGAGGAGGAGAGGAGGAGAGGAGGAGAGGAGAGGAGAGGAGCAGATGGGAGACACGGGTGGGAGAGGAGGAGACGAGATGTACAGGGAGCAGTGTATCACCCTGGACACTGAGCTGTCCCAAATCAGAGAGAAAAGGGACATGGGCAGGGAGATATTCAAGGTACACCAGTAGGATTTATGCTTATTCAAATCTGAGTGGTAAACAACAGACATGATTTAAGTTCATATTTTGTGTTGGTTTTGCTTCATACAATGTAAAGTACTTTGAAGGTAGCAACACTTTTCTTCCAATTACAAATACCAACTAATTATTTGTGTGCAGGAGCGTTCACACAAGAGGGCCAAGCGTCTTCAGCTGATGACTCCGCATTCCAAGGCGCAGGAGAAGAGGAGGGCCATGGAGGTGGAGGGCTCCAAGAGGACCTGAAGCTGCTTTGACAGAAACTCGAAGATGTGGAGAAACAGCTACTTCAGGTAACAAGGGATGAGACTTTCCCAATCTAGACTACAATGTGCTTTGCCATTGCCAAGTGATCCTTAATTAGAAAAAAAAAGATGAAACTCTGATTTAGTCTGTTGACTTTAGACAGTCATGCAAATAGTCACCTTTAGGCAGTGTTGGGATAGTTACTTTTAAAATGTATTCCACTACAGAATACTGAATCAATGTTTTAAGATGTAATTTGGAACGTAAAGGAAGTGACGTTCACTTTGGCAGTGAAGTAGAGGAGGGCTGTCCTGTTCAGATGGAGCTTCTTAAGCAGACTTTAATTTCCCTCTGCAGCAGCCCATCCAGGATAACATGGGCTGTTTAAACAAGGATGGAGATGTCAGCCGACATAAGCATCCACACAGCCTCTGCACCCACAGGATTTAGCAGTACAATTTAGTTTTTTATATATACTACTGCGTCACTTCTTCACTATTACTACATACTAATATACTTTTATATATACTGCGTCTACTCAATAAAACCCTTTTGTCATTGTGTTTTATCTGCAGACTAAACAGTCATTGGCCGGAAAACTCATATTTCCTACTGATGGGACAGCGACAGAGGTGAAGGCCAAGCTTGAGGAAGCCTTTCCGGCAACGCATGGTGTGTGTGGGGGGGGGGGCAGTCAAACCAGAGCCATCTATATAGAAGAGTCGCGACATCTCCGTTCACTCCAATGGACCAGTTTTTTTACTCTCAAGAGTTCCCGCCCGGAAGTAAGGTTCTGGATTAAGCAGCGCTGTCGAGTTGAAGTCGGCTACTTGTGGACCTTCCAGTCTTTGTCAATGTACACTCCCAGGTCTTTACAATCCTCAACAATGTCCACTCTGACTATGTGGATGGATTCACACAGCGCACAGATTTCAAGGCCAATTCCATGTGGCTCCATTTTTTCCCTTGGTTTAAACTGTCCACCAGTAGACAGACAAATAAAAAAAGAGCCTCATTGGTGTAGCAGTTAGGCCTAAATAAAAAAGGTGCTAGTCTTACTGTGTGTGAAATTTATTAAATACTATTCCTTGTATATTATTTTTGTCTCGCTATTTGAAGTGAGAGCAAGACAAATATTTTTGCTGTTACCTGTTGCAGTTGGTGGAGGGAAAATGTGATGATTGGGGCTGTGATTCAGTTCTGTTGAACAGCGGTGTCAAACTCATGGGCCACATGCCCCAGACAAAAAGATAAATGCATAATAGATAACAAAACCTGAAAATGTTCCTGTCTATTTTAGTGTAAGGTATTACAGGTAGCCTACATTTTAAGAAAAAGTTTTCACATAGGGTTAACTCTGATATCAGGTCTATCTGTAACTGCATTACAATTGATGACACCGGCTGTGCAGTTCTCTATCAAGGGCACTGAAAAAGGTTTACCACTTACTGATGAATACAGAAAACATCAATCATATTGAAATTGCTCCTGAAACCTCTTAGCCTTTCCTAACTGACTTCCAACTTAATGTATTTCCAAATTAATGTAGGAACCTAAACAACCATAAAACAGCATGAAATGTATTGTCTTGTGGTATGTCTGTGCAGCAATGTGTTTTTGTTTTTTTATGTTTTTTGATATTGGGTGGGGGGCGGTTGGTAGATCATGTTGAGCAAAAAAGTGTGGGCAGTGCACCCTTGCTGTAATGTTTCGACAACCAATGTGCTCACCCCCCAAAAAAAAAACGTTACAAAATGCAGCTACTGAAGAAGGCAGTGGTCGAAACGTCTGGCTGCACCATGGACATCATGTAAGAAAAGAAAACTGTTTTCCTGAGTGCGGGTCAGTTTATATTCTATTGAAACTTCAACCCTGCTGTAAGGCATGACAAGGTTGACAAACTTTCCATAGAAGTTTCAAGCAGTCACAACATGAACACACATGATGCTAGCTCATTCAGTTTAAATGTTTCTTCTAGAACACTGATTCTTGCATTTCAGACAGGCTACAAGATCCCTGTGTTATGGATGTGAAAATTAAATAAGACAAGTTGTAAATGCTGACCCCCTGTTCCATTAGTTTGGATACATTTACATTCAGTCTGCCTGGCTGGCAATGTTCCCAAAATATTTGTATTGTAGCCTACATTTTGAACAACAACAACAATACTATGATAATAGTAAAAATTAAGGAGGGCTATAATTGTTAATGTTAAACTCCACGATTAGGCCTACTTAATGTAGGCCTACAGGAACCTAAAATAAATTACAGAATGTAGCCTACAAGAATGATCATGGAATTCTGCACAAAATCATCTAAATTAAAATATATAGCCTATCTATGATTTGGGTACGATGAAACAAAACCTGATCTTAATGTGGATTAGGGTCCTTGATATGGAAACGGTTGGGAATCACGGGACTATTGTTTATTGTTTCAACACACTCAGGCAGGATGAGAGCCAAAGTCATGCCAAATTCCGGATTAGGCATAATGCACCAGAGCCATTCACCCACCAGTTTTGGCGGGTGAAATGGTCTTTCATGATTCTAAATATACCCGAATCATTGTTGTACGATTGTTGTAAACATTTTACAAAATGTTGATGGAAAAAAGAATGGCGGAGGAATGCTCTGGTGCGTTTGCTTAAACAGGAAGTGGGCGTAACTTTGGCTCTAATGCAGACGCACGTCACACGTAACGTAGCTGAGTAGGCGACGATGGACACGTACGGCACACGTCACGTAGCTTCTCACGCGTGGGGGTAGGCGACGTTCGACACGAGTGGCTGCTCTGTGAGTACATCACTGGCACAGTATACACCCCATATGCGTGCGTGTGTGTGTGTGTGCAATGTGCATGTGTGTATGCGTGCGTGCGTGCGTGCAGCCACAGTCTGTTAACAAAGTGACCAGTGGGTGAGTCCGATCTCCGAGTCTCCATGCCTGACCTTTCTTGAATGGGTGATAATTACTTCGTCTTAAAGCAGCATTCTGCTGCATACAGATAATGGTTGGCGCCCAGTTCACCCAGTAGAAGTTAATGAGATGATGGAGACTCAAAGACAGGGTCATTTTGAGGGAGGGGAACCCACTTGACCCCAGCTGGCACGGGACGTCAGTTTAACGTCATATCGACGTTGGACTCCAACGTTGAACTGACGTTGGATTTTGGTTGAGAATGAAAATCGGGTTGACGTCAAAACACAACGTTGGCAAGACATCAGCGTCCAACGTTAGATAGACATCAGCCTCTGACGTTGGTTAGACATCAGCATCCAACATTGGATAGATGTGGAATTTTGGTTGGGAATGAAAATCGGGTTGACATCAAATCCCAACGTTGGGCAGACATCAGCCCCCAACGTTGTATAGACGTCAGTCTCCAACGTTGGATAGATGTAGGATTTTGGTTTAGAATGAAAATCTGGTTGACGTCAAAACCCAACGTTGGCAAGACATCAGCCTCCAACGTTGGATAGACATCAGCCTCTGACGTTGGTTAGACATCAGCATCCAACGTTGGATATATATAGAATTTTGGTTGGAAATGAAAATCGGGTTGACATCAAATCCCAACGTTGGGCAGACATCAGCCCCCAACGTTGTATAGACGTCAGCCTCCAACGTTGGATAGATGTAGAATTTTGGTTGAGAATGAAAATCTGGTTGACGTCAAAACCCAACGTTGGCAAGACATCAGCCTCCAACGTTGGATAGACATCAGCCTCTGACGTTGGTTAGACATCAGCATCCAACGTTGGATATATGTAGAATTTTGGTTGGAAATGAAAATCGGGTTGACATCAAATCCCAACGTTGGGCTGACATCAGCCCCCAACGTTGTATAGACATCAGCCTCCAACGTTGGATAGATGTAGAATTTTGGTTGAGAATGAAAATCTGGTTGACGTCAAAACCTAACGTTTGCAAGACATCAGCCTCCAACGTTGGATAGACATCAGCCTCTGACGTTGGTTAGACATCAGCATCCAACATTGGATAGATGTAGAATTTTGGTTGGAAATTAAAATCGGGTTGACATCAAATCCCAACGTTGGGCAGACATCAGCCCCCAACGTTGTATAAACATCAGCCTCCAACGTTGGATAGATGTAGAAGTTTGGTTGAGAATGAAAATTGGGTTGATGTCAAAACCCAACTTTGGGCTGACATCAGCCTCCAACGTTGGCTAGACATCAGCCTCCAACGTTGGATAGACAGCCTCAAACATTGGATAGACATAGAATTTTGGTTGGGGTTGACGTCAAAACCCCATGTTGAGTAGACATCAACCTCCAACGTTGGCCAGGCATCAGCCTCCAACGTTATATAGACACAGAATTTTGGTTGGGGTTGACATCAAAACCCAACGTTGGCTAGACATCAGCCTCCAACGTTGGCTAGGCATCAGCCTCCAATGTTGGCTAGACATGGGTAGAAATTTAAATCTGGTTGATGTCAAAACTTTCGTATCACAAAAAGAAAAAAATCAACATTGAATACAGAATTTTAGAAAACAGGATTTATTTTCAGAACGTAAGAAATTAGATTATCACATTAAAGGTACATTCAGCAATGTTTTTGTGTTAAAATAAGTGTTAAATGGCTCTATATTCTGACAGCAATCACTGAAATCGAGTGTTTGATCAGTGACTTAAACCCCCAACTTCGCTGTCCTCTATGTCTCTCCTGTAGTCCTGCATGCAGGGCGGACGTATCTCTGCAACTGTAACTCGTAGAGACTCATGGATGGATTTGGCGTGAGAAAATATATTATAGTCCTTTATAGGCATCTCGATCTGACCTTCCGTTTCCGAGAAAATGTCAACTTTTGTCTGATTGGATAGTTTGAGGTCAGTGCCAATTTGTATCGGCCACCACTGCCTGGATCCAGGAGAAGTGCAGAGAACATAAGCAAGACCTGTATATGGCTTTCATTGATCTCTCGAAGGCATTCGACACAGTAAATCAAAAGCTACTCTGGGACCTACTCAGTCGATTTGGAGTCCCACCCAAATTCCTCTCCATTCTAAAACTATTTCATGACGGCATGCAAGCCCACGTTCAAATAAGTGGACAACAGTCTGACCCTTCTACGTCAAAGTAGGAGTAAAACAAGGATGTGTCTTAGCCATCATCATCTTCAACATCTTCCTCACAGCAGTCACTCTCCTCTCCCATAAGCATTCAATTCCATCTGTCTTAGTTTGCCATAGTCTCTCCCCAGACTCAAATATTACGTTGAATCGCTGCGCTCCGTATACTACATAAGTGAGTCTGTGCCAGTTAACAGCCACTGCTGGTTTTGAAGGCGGGTTGAAATTGAATGAGTGACAGGTCGTAGCACCGATGAGAGAGCAAATGGGCTGCGCCTCCCGTGTTGTCTGATCGCAAAGTCGTTACTGATTGGAGAGGACTGAAGCCATCACTGGCATATGACTGGCCAAGTGAACGGTTCCCTCCCATAACCAGCCCTCTGAGGGAAAGTGTCCCAGACCCAGAGAGAGCTCTGCAGCATGCAGTAACCTAGTGTATCAGCGTAAGAACTCTCATGGGTCTGGCGTCGAGACTAAGTTTGCCATAACTTCTATGTACTGTATCAATTCAACAGAATTCAGATACAACAGAAAGTAGCTGGCCCCCAGGTATTTTCACATTATCAAATCTGGCCCCCATTCAAAAGGGTTTGGACAGCCTTGCCATGTATAGTCTCATATCACAATATTGATATAAAATCGATATATTGCCCACCCTTAATATTGAGTGCCAGAATCAACCTCCCAATGATGCAATTTGTAGAAAAACATTGGATTTCATTTATCAATCACTGCTTTCAATGTCTTTCTGATGTAAATGTTTTATTTTTACAACCAGATCACCCTATTAAATAAACAGCGTCATGACTCAATAATGTTACTTGGCAGAGGGTCGCTCGTACTGAGCACATTTCCTCGTCAAACTGACGGTGAAAAATGTTTGCTCGTCACAAAATAAAAAACTTATTTGAGGGAATGTAATTAGGTTATCGATCACATTCGCTAACCTGTTGCTCTTTTAAGTCGGGATGTTTGTCGGCGTTTGGTCAGCTCCCTTCGCCAGTTCGCCTCCGCACTTTTAAACATTGTTTACTGACGGGCTATGTAGTGTCAGTCCCTGTCACTGTCAGCAATGTAACGTAAGCAAAATAATCCCATATTTCGCTCTGTCCATGTCCAAGACAAGACCGTATGGGCTCACAGCAGCCATGTTTGTTGTGTTGAAGCTCTGAATGAGTGAAAGAGAGGAGGGGGGGGGGGACGCCCACGACAGGGAGTTAAAGCAGAGCACCACTTGGAGCACTCTTCGCACACCCCCACATGGACACAATGTCACATGCATGTAACATAAAATTATTTCTTTTAAAAGCACGCAAATTATTTTTAACTCAGCGTAAATGAACATCATGATTGAGAACATATATATTCACATCGAGAAAATAACACATTTAAAAGGTCTTGAATGTGAAATGGCAGAACATGACTGTTACAACACAGAACTGAAGCTCAGACAACAATTGACAAGGTTTTAAGACATTTCTACAGTGATGGCAGACCAATATATATTTTTCCTCCAAAAAAAGAACACTCATGAAGGCCTTCCATTTGCCTGTCCCTCACTCTCTCACACTCACCTCACTCATGAAGGCCTTCCATTCGCCCATAGGCTTTTTGTAGGAAGGGGTTGAATGTCCATCACGGATGGCATCATGGTGGATCTCAGCTTGCAGTACTGAGAGCACTGTTGAGTCACACTTGGAGTAAGTGAGGTGTAGGACATAATAATATGCCATCGGGTAGACAAGTCCCTCTTTCAACCGATCTCTTTCGAAGGTCGCCACTGGCATGCTCCCATGGCGATCATGCAGTTTTCCTCACTGATGACCACAACTGGAGATGATAGAGGTTGTTGGCGCAGGAAACCGTTTGGGTCTTCTGAAACCTAGATGACAAAAGTCAATGTAAAAGATTAGAAAACTACCAATTAGAAAAACCATCACAGTTAAAACAATCATTATACATCAAATCGGAGAAAAATATTTTGTATAATTTTTTTGCTGACCAGATACTGAAACCAAGTTTCAATAAAGCGACTCTTAAAACAAAAATCACAGTGTGAACACTTCTCCTTATGTCATTGTGAAAATGACAAAGTACAAAACATAATGTAGGCATGCAGTATCCAATATACTGCACAAGTCCCACCGTAAAGACATGGAACTGGGCCTCGCTGCTTAAAGCTGGAGTGCATAACATAAACGAATGTTTATGTTATGCACATATTCAGCTATTGCAAAACGACTTCACACAATGCTGATTAAGCCTATCTGCACCACATAACTCTCTCTGTGCATTTCTCAGTATACCTGAGTTTTCTACCTGTCGGGCACGACTGTGTCGGATTGAAAACTCTGGTATATTGAGAAATACAGCATTGTGGGAACTTGTTTGGCAATGCCTTGAACGTAATGGACATTTGTTTATATAAACAAATTGTAAATGTACTCACTCCAGCAATTGTAAATGTACTCACTCCAGCTTTAAAGAGAAAGCCACAGAAACACAACCCCATAAGAGACGACTTTCCTGACATTTCCTGTTTTATCAGGAAAGTAGCTCCGGCTATCTATTTGCTTCGAAAATAAAATGTACAATGTCTCGTAATGTTATTACCTAGGTTATCCTACAAGTAGTCATGGCTAAGAAGTAGGGCTGAACGATTAATCGAATTTAAATCGAAACCGAGATTTGAAACAACGCAATTAGATTAATCGCAAAGGCTTCGATTTAACATGTGACATGACTGCATGTAGGTACACGTTACGTGACGTCGTTACGCAGCAGCAGCACGCCGTAGTAGACGGACGTATGTTTACGCAGCAGCACCAGCATCAAACGTGCCTGGATGGAGGAGGAGAAACCTAGCTGCAGCCCCATGGCTGCAGCAGTCTGCAGAATATAGCTAGCGAGCCGATTAGCGAACTTTACAAAAGTTGACACATTATTCACTCTGACTGGATTTTTAATAGTGCGCCACTGACTGGATTCTCTACAATGGAAGGGCAGCTATCTAACAAGACTCGGAAGTGTAATAGCTTCAGCCGAACAAGAACAAGAAGCGGCCGCCGGATGATTTAGCACCGAAGAAAGGCTGGAACTACTTTGGATTTAGAGCATCGGTTAGTTAGACAGTGTTAAGCAAGCGCGGTGCCGACAACGCTTCAAACGTCATAAAAGCTATGGAAATCAACAGATGGACCAGACTCCAGTGCTTCACCACAGACTACACCTCGCCATCGGTACGTTATTTAGCCTAGCAGCTAGGGCTAGCAACGTAGCAAGTTAACTTTACTAACGCTAGCTCTCTCCCTAAGGAGATAGCTCATTTAGCTAGTAAAGTTAGCTTGCTAGCCCTAACTGGCTAGCTCACGTTACATGTCCTCTTCCCCTCTCACTTAACATTATCAGTCTGACTCTGCCTGAATGCAGTAGGCTACTTGTATTGTAACGTTAGCTTGGTAAGCCCAGGCCCGCTCCAACCCATTACGCAGAGTACGCAGACTGCGTAGGGCATCACGTGACTGAGGGCACCAAAAAAAAAAAAAAATTTTTTTTTTTTTTGGTGCCCTCAGTCAGGCCACTCACTGAACAGCAGGCCAGGCGCCGCCTACTGGTTTACTAGTGGTTTTATTACTTTATTCAGGGTGCATCTCATTGTAAAATTGGACTCGGCCCAAATTGGGCTTCAAACGGCCCAAATTGGGCTTCAAGCGGCCCAAATCTGGCTTCAACCGGCCCAAATCTGGCTTCAACTGGCCCAAATCGGGCTTCAGACGGTCCAAATCTGGCTTCAACAGCCCAAATCTGGCTTCAAACGGCCCAAATTGGGCTTCAAACAGCCCAAATTTTTCGCCGCCGCCCTTCGGACGCCGGCACGCACGTCGGCCTGTATCGGCCTGGCCTGCTTGGTATCTAATGCCCGGCCTGAATTATGATCCCAGTCCGCCCCTGCTTGCATGTACAGTTTAACAATCACTTGTTTGCTGACATGTACAGTAATTCTAACAATTGTTTGTTTCCCAAATGTAATGAAATGTGAGATACACTAGTATCGTTCATAATTAATGATTTTGCAGTCTTTCGTTTGACAGTTATTGAAAGTTTTACGGGGGGGGGGGGGGGGGCACCACAGAACAATTACGCTTAGGGCACCCAAATGGCCAGGATCGGCCCTGGGTAAGCCTACAGTAATGTCTAAATGCCCCTCTTCACCTCCCCCAATATATTATATAGCCAATATATTGTCAGTCTGGGAAATGGAATGATTCTGTAGTAGCTAATGTCCTCTCTCCCAGCGTTCTGCTCTCTCCCTCCCCATCTCTCCTCCCTACTTTCTCTCCCTCCTACATCATCTATAATTAGTTCCAATCTTAAAAATGCAATACAGCCATGTAGTACTTATAGAATAATTTGGTTAATTATTTTGTTTTTCAGAAAAGTTGCGAACAAGCTACATAAGTGCAGAGAATGTCCCACAAATCAAGGCCCGGGTGAAGAGAGAGATGGAACAAGTGCAGGTGGCACTAAAGGTAACTTGCATTAATTCTCTCCTCTCCCACTCCTCTCTCCTTATCCTCCCCCTCTCTCCCCTGGCTTTCCTTGCAAAATAGGGCTTCACTGAAACACTGCTTGTGTATATAGCCTGCCCTGTGCCCCGTATTTGATGTGTGAATGAATGTGTGTGCTGTGAATTGCATTAATGTGAAACTTAACAGTTGTGTCTGTGTTTTGCAGGAGAAGAGGGCTGCCATCACCCCCAGATGCTGCTGCTGTGCCTCAAAGTGCAGCACAGGAAGGAGCCAGGCCATCGGCTGCAAAAAAGGCCAAGCGATCCTTGGGCAGTTACTTCAAGAGCTGCAGCGATGCTGGTGCTTTTTGTTTTGTTTGTATTGTTAAAGACTGAGACACAGAGAGAATTGCAGCTGTTGTTTAAAAGCAAATAAATGTTGCTGGAAGGAATTCTTATCCAAGTTCTCATCCTTGCATTATAATATAGAGCAGTTTGTTGATTGTGATGTTTGAATGTGGTAGGCAAATGCTCCATTGTGTTTTACATTTATTACAGTTAATATTGCACTGAAACTTGATTAAAAAAAAAATCGAAATTAAATCGAAATCGCAATATCGGTCAGAAAAATCGCAATTAGATTTTTTACCCAAATCGTTCAGCCCTACTAAGAAGCACTTTTACATTTGCAAGTGTTTTTTTATACTTTCATATTATAGACCAGAAATAGATTTTTTGCTAATAAGCATTTCCATTTTCCATGCTTCCATTTTAGAAATGGAAGCATTTTTTTCTCCTTATGCATAAAATGCGTAGTGAAACCATGACCCAAAAACAAAAGGTATGTGGACTGTGGGCTAATGTATTGTTGCAATATTGCATACAGAGTATTAAAAAATACATACATGTTTCATCACTGCTATCCTGGCGTTGCTCTGCGGTGCTCATTGCAGGTGACTGGCATTGCTGGTTTCAGATCGGCATGGCACTTGGGTGCTGGCTGCAGGTTACATCAGAAGAAAAAAGTATTGGGAAATATTAGGTTTCCAAACACTTACAAATGAATGGAATACTAAGATCCCTGGACAGACACTAAAGCTGTTGCGTGGCCTAACGTTTTCATCCAAAGACTCACAGATGCATACAGTATATTAAATGCAATACCACATACATGTTATCACTGTGATCTTGGTGTTGCACTGGGGTGCTGGTGCTTCCTGCAGGGGGCTGGTGTTGCACTGACGTGCTCCCTGCACTGACCCTTTTGTCTCACATCACAAGGTGCCATACAGCCTCAGGAAGTTTTCAGGACCGGGAAAAAGATTGTTGATTTCATCCCGGGAGAGTGAGTGCAGCAAGTCTTCTCCAACATTAGTAGCTGGAACAGAAGTTACAGTTAGGGGCAAGAAGACACTGAGCTTATCACTGAATTAATTCAGCCTTGTGTACATAACAGTTGAGGATATTCCACTATCTTTTTTTTTTTTTAATTGTGACATTTCCTCTTTCCTGTACAATTGCCAGTGTTCTGAGATTTTGCTCACTCTTGCTACAGCAGACCTGCCAACCTTGGAAAATGATTTTTAGTGCCACACAGCATGTGTTTTGGCCTTGTGCTTAGTTCACATGCTTTCGCACTACAGTGCACATAACATCACTGTCAATGTGACAGTGTTAGCCAGATGGCTAATTTCCAACTGTTGTCCCTTGGCCAGAACTTAAGTTAGCCATTATTCAGTCAAAAGTTTGAGTACACTTGCTTAAACCATTGTCGTTTCATGATATATTTCAATTTGTGTGCTTACACCAGCTCAGTGGCCTTGTGGTTTGAGTGTCCGCCCTGAGACTGGGAGGTTGTGAGTTCGATCCCCGGCCGAGTCATACCAAAGACTATAAAAATGGGACCCATTTGCCTGCCTGCTTGGCACTCAGCATCAAAGCGTTGGAATTGGGGGGTTAGATCACCATATGATTCCCGAGCGCGGTGCTGCTGCCGCTCACCGCTCCCCCAGGGGATGGGTCAAATGCGGAGAACAAATTTCGCACACTCAGGTGTGTGACAATCAGTGGGACTTTACCTTTACTTTACTTTACACAAGCGGATAACCATAAGTGAAATGCAAGTAAACGTATGTTGTGATGTCAATTCTGAATAAAGTAGTTAAGTTAGTAGTAGTTAATAGTTAACACAATTGGAGAACATAGAAAAAATACTATATTGATCATAGTTTCACTGTTATCCATCTAACCATAGCAAAAAAATCTGTTGCTCATTCTGATCTCTTGAGACTAACTAGAGCCTCCTTATTTTTTAATCATTCTGTGCTCATTTATTTCTTGCTCCTAAAGCTGTGTTCACACCGAGATATTTATTTTTCACTCTGTCGCTTGATTCAACCCTATGGAATCACTCTGTCGCTCTGTTTAAATCGCTCGTCAACAGGCACAATAATTGACGGACATCTGGGGGCTATAACGTTACGCAATGTCATGATATTTGTCCACTACGAGCCACTGTAGTTGTTTACAAGCTAAGCCTATCAGCGTGCTCCTAACGTGAGCTAGTACAGACTTCATTTCGGCTATGTTCACACAGCAAACATTAGTGCTTGAATCTGACTTGTTGCTCACATCTGATTTTTTGTGTGGCTGTTCACACAGACTTTTTAAAAGTGGCCCATATCAGACTCCAGTGTGAACAGGTCGCGGACCTGAAGTGACCCGCATGTGCAGCACACTGCTGTTCTACATAAACCCAGAAGAAGACAGCAGTAAACATGGCGGTAGCTGACGATGTTGTTTCATCTGTTGTTTACGGTTCAATTTACAAGTTATTGTGCAGTGGAAGACAGGGAATATAGTTAAGTTAAGTTAAGTTAACCTTTATTTATCCCCTTGGGGAAATCCATCCTCTGCATTTGACCCATCCTCTACTAGGAACCTTCCTAGAACTAGGAGCAGTGGGCAGCCGCAGTGCAGCGCCCGGGGACCAACTCCAGTTCTTTTGCCAGTACCTTGGTCAGGGGCACTGACAGCCAGGAGTATTAACCCTAACATACATGTCTTTCTTTGATGGTGGGAGGAAACCGGAGCACCCGGAGAAAACCCACACGGACACGGGGAGAACATGCAAACTCCACACAGAAAGGACCTGGGACGGACCGGGGTTCGAACCCGGGACCTTCTTGCTGTGAGGCAACAGTGTTAACCACTGAGCCACCGTGCCGTCATATAGGTGCAGATGATAGCGAGGAAGAGGAGAAAGAGAGCCTTTAGATTTTTTTTTAATAATGGCTTTCTGTGGAGCAATAGCTGCTACTTCTTGCTAATACTTATGAGGTCTAAAACCTCACTGTTCCTCCACTGATTACCTCCCTCGCAGCTGTCCTCCATGTTTGTAATCACAATCTGGTCCTCCCTCCTCCCGCCAGTGCAGAATAGTGACGAATGTCGCTCTGGAATGACGTAAAAGTCACATTGAAGCATTAAGTCAGATATGGGCAAGATGTCTGTTCACACCGGAGTCACATTCCAAAACATCAGATTCGAATCTGATGTTTTTCCACATTTGAAAGTAGCCCAGGTCGTCTTTAAAAAAGTAACTTTCAATGTGACTTGTACTGTTCACACAGTCATAAAAAAGACTGACCTGAGTCACTTAGGTGGGAAAAGATTAGATTCAAGCACTAAGGCTGGCTGTGTGAACGTAGCCTTCATGTCAGCTGTCAATGCGGTTTGTTGCCACACAATAACCAGCGGTTTGTTCCAAGCCAGTGTGATATTTGACACACTCTCACACGGCAGCCAATCAGCGTTGAACAGGGAGCGACTGATGCCAGCGTAATTTAGCTCGAGCTGGGATATTTCATCCCGGGCGGAGAGCGTATTTTCGATGCCAGCGAAAAACTTTAATAGGTCGGTGTGAACGCAGCTTTAGGGTCCCTTAGGAGCAATAATCTTTTTAGTTTAGGGGTTAGGATCGATTTTTTTAATGACTTGGCTCTCTCAGACAGCTTCTTTGACATGTTTTTCAAAGTGAAAACCAAGTTGTCAGGTGACGTAAGGATCCCACGCGAGAACGACCCACCCCCCTCTCAAAAGACCCAAATCGAAAATGGAATAATTTCTCTAGTTTTATTTTACAAGTATGAAATAATTTAGCTTACTACAATAATGATGTCTACTTTCTAGTGATGCGCGGGTCAGGTTTTTTTAAGGCCCGCCCCAACCCAACCCGTCATCGGAGCCAGCCCGCCCCGGCCGCCCCGTTAAAATATCTGAAAATTCCGAACCCAGCCCAACCCAGCAGCCCGCAACGGCCAATTTAATGTAATATGTCTCCGGACGCAGGAGGAGCACAGCAGAGCTTCCAAGGTGTGCAAAGCAGCTAATAACTCTGTCTCTCTCCCCCCTCTCTCTCTCTCACACAGACACACACACACACACAGACACTCACATGCTGCCCTGCGCGACAACAGTTGTAGCCTAGGCCTGCTCTGGATGAGTTGCGCTGCTGCTTTCATGTCGGTCTTTCTTCAATTAATCCATGGTCTTCAGATAGCACGACCGACTACGCTTCCCCAAAGTGCGGATGGCGTGACCGCGCAGTGTTTCAAATGGAGGTAGCAGGTATAGAGGTAGGCACTAGGCAGGCTACAGAAACAGTTCTTATTCTTCCCCATTTCTTTTAATTACCTCATGCGCTCTCAATTGTTGCAGTAGTAGGCTAAACGTAGTAGTGCAGCAGGTGCGCACACGGCTTGCAGATACGGCCAGACTCGCTGTCTGATTTCTTTTAATTACCTCATGCGCACTCAATTGTTCACAGCCTACTCACGTTGCAGTAAAATTGACAAATAGATCACAGTCGAGTCCACAACAGAAAATCTGCGGTGGCATTATATGGACACTTCAAATAATAATTACAGCGAATAATCCTTCCAAAGTGTTTGTTTTGAGAGCACATAGGCTACCTCATTGAAGCGTTTCTTTACTCCATGTAGGCTATAGAGAGTGCAGCAGGAGTCTGTCTGATTGTGTGTACCTACATGCGAGAGAGAGTTAACGTCTTTAAGGTTAATTACTCTGCGTGTTTCATTGCTCTAAATTATTTAATAATGTTGCTTTGTCACGTTCTGAGCCTGCCCCGCCCGCACCCGCGATATTTTCATAATTTGCCAACCCAGCCCGCCTGCGGGGCGGCCCAGCCCGCGGGACCCGGCGGGTTCTGGGTGACCCGCGCATCACTACCGGGCAGGCATCAAACAGCACAAGGAGGCACAGATCACCGGAAATGTCCATATCTGTGCAGATAAGCATGCAAAAGATTACTTGGATTAATGTTAATGCAAAGGCCTATGTAATTTAATTGGCTTTTCATAACTCTCATTCTAGAATATCGCTATTCACAATGTCCCATCCGCGGTTCATGGCTCATTCCTGGCGGCATGACGGCAGCGCCTTTCTCCCCGGCTGGGAAGCAGCATAGTGAGCCAGCCAGGGACTGTAAGCTGGATTTACATTATATAGAGAGGCAAAGTGAACGTCACTTCCTGCCTTTCTCTCTGTACCAGCATCTGAAAAAATATGAATGGAGTGAACGGCGAGAGACGATACTTTTTTGATCCTGTTTGAATTGTGCCACGGGGTACAAATGTAATTTTGTGTCAATTTAAAAGATAACCATGCAAGTCAAGAAAGTCGCAGTTTGTGGTAAAACTGTGCCACTATAAGTTATAAAATCAGAAAGACTATGCACAACCAGTCGCATAAGTGACATCTCTCCTGCCAGTCCACGTTGTTGATGGTGTGACGTATTGTGAGACACGAGAGATGTAGTTGATTGACAAAACTAAACCTTACGTTTCAGTTTCAGAACAAACTGCGACTTTCTTGACTTGCAAAGTTATCTTTTAAATTGACAAATGTACATGTGTACCCCGTGGCAGAATTCAAACGGGATCAAAAAAGTATTGTCTCTCACCATTCACCCCCATTCATATTTTTCCAGATGCTCGTACCGAGAGAAAGGCAGGAAGTGACGTTCACTTTGGCTCTCTATAATGTACCCGGCAGTAAGTACATCATGATACAGAAGTTAGATACACGCTTACAATGCCAGACTTCAAGCTGTCTATCACCGTGGAAGTAAAGAGATTGTATAACAACAATGAGCCAATCACATTCCCCTGCATCCACATTTAATCCAACAAGTTAATAATAATCCTGTAATTTGGAGTAGATTTTTTTTTTAAGTTGCTTGTACTGCATATCCAGTGTGAGATGCAGATGTTTTCTTACTTGGGTCCAGCATGGGCTGTTGTCCTCAGACTGGGCAGAAGAGGTGTGAGGAGTTGGAGTGGATGGCAGTGGACGTGTCCATTGGCTGGACAGAGGGGGAGGCAGATGCATCACTTGGTTGGCCCTGGAAGCAGACACAAGATAGCAGACAAGATAGCAGACAAGTGTGTTACCATACAATGACGCAGTGTAATGTTATGTGTGGTTGTATGCAGTCTAGAGCTGCAACTATCGATTCTTTTAGTAATCGAGTATTCTACCGAATAATCCATCGATTA
Organism: Poromitra crassiceps; assembly: GCF_964638095.1. Taxonomy (NCBI): domain Eukaryota; kingdom Metazoa; phylum Chordata; class Actinopteri; order Beryciformes; family Melamphaidae; genus Poromitra; species Poromitra crassiceps. Next base: position 21,272,819 of record NC_139627.1, on the reverse strand, counting down.
ATCGAGTAATCGGATAAGAACCCTTTTTTGTGTTTTCAAAGGCTTATCGTAAATATACACCAAAAAATAAGATAAATCTCTTCAAATAAACAACTACATTAGTTTCTTTCTTAGAAAAAACAACATTTTGATTTTTAAATGGCATAGAACTGGCAGTGGCACCATTCATCTTTTCAACCTGACGTTTGAGTTCTTCCAGTGTACAGCAACCGTTAAATAATATGAATGAATGGCTTACTAGCTAGTTTACATCCTTCATTTACCTTACAGCTGCATGACACACACACTCTTTCTCTCTCACACATACTCACTCTCTCTTTCTCTCTCACACACCAACAGGCTAGTGTGATCACACACACACACACACACACACACACACACACACACACACACACACACAAAACGCTGTTAAATTAGCCGCTAACGTTAATGTTAGGTTGAGCTTTGTATTTCTCACAGAAAACGGTCCAAACTTCTCAGAGAGAGCGGTCGGTATTCACTAAAGCCTTCATATCTCAGGCTCTGTAGTACATAGAAACATAAAAATAAAAAGCATTTGAGAGCTTAACCCTTTGGCTTTTCGTATTATATTTGCTCTAATGTTCATTAAAAAAAATCTTAAAAATCTTTAACCCCAAAAAATAAAAAGATTCTAATGCATTTTAAGACATGTTAATAAAGATTACGGCAAATGTAACCCTTCCAAATAAAAAGCCACGGGTTTAAGCTGTCAAATGCTTTTTATTTCATGTTGATAGCTACTATACAGGCTGAGGAAATACGTTCTGAACCCTTGACAATTACTGCAGCAACGTTATAGCGTTAGCGTTAACGTTAACGATCTCTGTTTTGCAGTCGTTGTGAAGACAGTGAAAAGCCCCGTTATCTAACAACCACAACGGTAGTGAAACAACTTATCCAGCTAACGCTAGCTAATTAAATAACGTTACCTGATGTTGTAGAAGTTGATGCCTCTCTCAACGTTACAGCTGAGGAGGTGCTGCTAACGTTAGGTGCCTGCTTCATTCACCCTCAGCCTATCTAATACGTTACAGTCTTCAGCATTTAGCTACTGTAAATATATCTTGTGTTTGACCATGCTTCCTCAAGTTTGAGGTGTTTCCCTGGCCAGCTTTGCAATTCACATCACAAATGTTGCAACCAGTGTTGTCTGAGTCTATCTTGGGAAAGTGTAGCCACATTTTCGGCTGCTCCCGTTTGTTGACGTTTCAGGTAGAGTGACGGAATGACGTAACGCGGTCTCACGTGTTGCCTTAAGGTTCCGTCGGAATTTCTATTTTACCCACTCTCTTCTATTACTCAGATGCGTGTCGAGGCGAATCATTTTGGCCTCGATCAATTTAATTATTCGAGTTATTCGAGGTACTCGAGGAATCGTGACAGCTCTAATGCAGTCATAATGCCTTATTATAAATGGTTTTAACTTGACAACAAAAACATTCTAAATTGAACCCCAGCTCACTTCCTGTTGCATTAAAAAAATCATTAAAGTGGAGGACTGGCCATTCTGTGAAAACCGTCTATAGTAGTGTTGTGAGATAATGCGCCTTTGTCAATAGTGGTCATCAAACTTCTGTTGGTCATCCATGTGAACATGAAATGAAACACACCACACAACAGCTCTACCTGTATCTGCTGGGCTCCATCATGTTGAGACGAGAGGCAGGTTGAAGGTCCCCAGCCTGACTGTTCTCCGTTCCTCTGTGGTCCACTCTCAACTAGCATCACACAGCGTAGCATAAGGAAATTGGGGAAGTAGAGTGTTCAAAACGCTCTCCTACCCGTCTCCGACGTCCAATCGCGGATCCAAAGATATAATAATATTTCATGAAGTTTTACTTCCCAGGTGCACTGGATAGATACTAGATAGATCAGTTTTATTTCTGTCATGCACCATATTTGTGGTGCCTAGCCTGTATGTCCTTACAAGACACAAATCATTCAAGTTCAACACTTGATTTGATGATTTGATCAATGTGCTGCCGTATCCGTGTGACTGCAATGTTGTATGTTTGCTCAGACGCATGCACCATGATAGTGAGATCAAACACCCTGCTGTAAATTCAGCACAGGCTGTGGAAAGACTGCTTTTTAAAGGTTGTTTCATGCAGGAATATCATTAAAACCGCCGCCTAAACTACTGGCTTCCATAGGGATATTATTATATCTTTGGATCTGTGATTGGACGTCGGAGACTGGTAGCAGAGAGTTTTGAACACTTGACTCCCCAATTTCCTTATGCTATGCTGTGTGACGCGAGTTCAGAGTGGATCACAGAGGAACAGAGAACAGCGGAACATATGTGGCTAGACACACTGTAGCTGTTGGCAAAGATATGCAAAGGCATGACTTACATACAGGTTTCTCTGACATTTCTATAAAAGCGTCTCAGTCACTCTCTCATACAGTGAATTATGAATCATTCAAGCAAGTTTGTACTCAGAAGTCTAATAGATTTTACCTGAAGCATAGAGGCAGAGGGAGACAGATGAAATCCAGGTGGGGGAAAGCTGTGGATGGATTTCAGGGAGGACACTGCAGCAGCAGGTGGGAAACATCTTACAGGCTCCCAGTTATTTCCTGGTCTATAGAGTACAAACATCCTTGTCCTCAATCAATTTAATCAACCAAAATCTCATACTGTTTCATCATACTGCTTTCTTAGCTAACTTAACAAGAATACATTTACACATTAATACACAGCAATGTGTGCTGCTGAAGCTACCCACTACATTCTCATTTTGCATACAAACACTTTGATAGACACTGAGCTAATGAGCACATGTTGAGAAGTAAATCAGAAGACACAACTAAGTTGTGCTATCCATTACCCTGCACCAAATAAATTGAGTTTGGCCCAGAATTTCCATTTCTGCAAGCCATGCATTGTGAAGAGAACTCCTAGCTAGCAAGCGAACTAGTAACAACACACTTTAAACTAAAATAAGTCTAAACTCATTCAAATTAGCCGGACATGGTCTGAAAGTTAACTGGCAGGCTGTGGTACATCAGCCCAGTGTGTCCTGTACCTATAATCACGTTAGTAATGTAGGCTAACAGTAACAGCTTGCTGGGGAGTTGCAATCGTAGCCCATAACATTAGCGTTAGCTCAATGCTAACGTTAATGCTAACGCCATTAGCGTCACTTTGCGCGACTTAAAAACACAGATTTGGCTGGTCTAACCTCATTTGTTACTAGTAGTGGACTTACCTTTCCTGCTTACTTTAGTTGAATATACTGCTAATCCCATGAGACCATCCGATGAGAGCCAAAAAGTGAACATCTTCATGCTTTAACCCGCGCAGGAACTTCAAACTCAGGCCAGCTTCTTCTTCTTCTAGTAGTGTTTTATGGCGGTTGGCAAACAACTTATGGTGCATTACCGCCACCTTCTGAAATGGAGTGTGGATCAGAACGGACTTCTAAAACACTATCCTGACTATATTCTTCTATTTCGTCCAGTTTCCTCTAAAAAAAAATATATCCCTATACCCCACATTCCCTGAATTCAACTGCAATATTTATTTTAACTCCAGCTTGATTCGATTGCTCTCCAATCTGTTCTTGAGGATCTGTCTTTCCTGTTGGTAGTACAGACAATCAATCAGATTTTGATTTATGATTAGACCTCTGACTTCTTTTTTGTTATTAATTTTACTTATATTTGTGTTTGATCAAAATGTTGTAATTGCTCAGTCTTGATTTTGATATGACCAGAAATGACTAAATGTCAGACTTTATTATTATTATTATTATTATTATTATACTAATAATAATAATAATACTACTAATAATAATAATAGTAATCACAATAATAGCAATCATAACAATAATAATAACAATAATAATAACAATAACAATAATTATGTCAGTTGTTTCGGAGACTTCGCATCAACACCAGGGGCCGGCCAGCTCCCAGGGCACATTCTGGGCCTTCTGAGTCCATCACATGACATCCCTGAGTCCATCCATGACATCACAATGCTGCCCTGTGACATCATGACAGATGTGATGCCCCTGCCGACGATGTATGACATCAAGTAGAATGAGCTCTTCTTAACTATGCCACGAACACCACGCCCCATGCAGAGTGATTCAGGAGACGAAGCCAATAGCAGTCCGGAACAGGACGGGATAATTAGAAGTACTCAGAGATTTTTAGACCGTGTCCTGGCAGACACACCCGTGTCAACGCAAGCTTCAAGACCTGAGCCAGGCCCTTGAGAGAGACAGCTGATGGTGGGAACTGGTCCCCCACGGCTGCCTTTAAAACCTCTACAACATCAGTAGTAGTATGTGGTTACTAAAATCCTTGAAGGTATAACATTACCAGAGCCTGCTTTATGAAACAACTGGTATGATAACCCCTTATGCCATGGCCAGGAACACTGTATACACATTGCACATTTTAATTTATCTTTACTATAGCTACTGCATGGTTTCAAAACAAATGAGAGTGGTCCCTTAAAGGATTACAGTATCCCCAATAAAATATAATTAAAATTATAGCTGCTGCGCAGCAATGGGTTGTGGCCGGGCACGACCCATTGCTGACTGGATGCTTGGTGGTGGTTGTTATGTCTGATAACGTTATGTTACGGCCTGGTTGGCCTTGTTAACTTAGGTACATGTTACTGTGCCTTTAAGAGTTACTGCACCCGATGTACGGCATTGTTGTAAAAGCGTGGGTTTACGGCAGGGAAGTAAAGAGCATGAAACAAGCAACATGGTGTGATTATTTAGCCTATTTAGCGAGGATGGCTGACTTGATTTTGCCGCCGCCGCCACCTTTTTTACCCGTCCCCAGTGACCCAGCTGTTCCCTGGGATCGATGGCAGAGGTCGTTTGAGGATTATTTGCTGGCTTTGGGGCACTCGATTTGGAAGAGGATAGGAAGTGCGCGCTCCTCCGCCACTGCCTCGGCCAGGAGGGACAGCGGATCTTCGCCACACTCACGTTAACGGATGGCTCGTATGCTACAGCTACCGCGGCCCTAAAGTCTCACTTCAGCACGGGAAGGAGCCGACGCATGCACCGCTTTGAGTTTCGTCAGAGGGCTCAGAAGCCGGGTGAGATGGTCGCGCACTTTGTGTCTGCCTTGCGCGAGCTGGCTAGGCTTTGTGACTTTGGGGTTTTAGAGAATGGACTTATAGTGGACCAACTGATAGAGAAAACGTCCTGTAACCAGCTGAGAGAGAGGCTGTTACTGGAGCCAGACTCCATGACACTGGCGGATGCGTTAGTGATTGGGAAGCAGTTGGAAACGGCTCTATCGGAGGTGCGCAAGTTGGGCCGCGCTGTGCACGAGCCTGTGACGTCATTCGCCCCGTCAGTTCAGACTGTGGCTCAGGAGACGGCAGGGACCGCTGCTGCAGACGTGGTGAGTGACAGTTGGGATGTACAGAGAGTGGACAGAGGCCTTAGAGAGGGCGGGCCCAAGTGCTGTAATAACTGTGGCTCCTCTAGACATGCAACCAGAGATCAGTCATGCCCTGCTGTGGGCAAGCGCTGTCGTAACTGCAACATGATGAATCATTTTGCACGCTGCTGTCGCTCCCCTCCTGCCCACTCAGATACAGCTGTTGTTCCAATCAACACAATACGGAGCCCACAGACCTCACTCAAGCATTGCACATGTCGTGTGGGTGGAGCAAGCGTACCGCTCCTGGTGGACACGGGGGCAAAAGTGTCAATACTGAACAAATGCACGTATGATTGACTCTTCAAACACATGCCTTTGGAAGCAGCAGGTAACGCTCTGTCGGGTTATGGCCACTCCCCCATCTCCACTTTGGGTGTGGCCCGCCTTCCTGTCAGATATGACCAACAATTTGCCCCTGACACCAAGTTCTACATCACACAGAGGGGAGCCAACATCATGGGTCTTGATCTGTTCCTCGCCCTGGGCTTTACTATGACTGATGCGAGGGGCCTGCATGTCCTGCAGGTCGCCATTTCCTGGCCCGACCGTTTCCCACATCTGTTTAAAGGGCTGGGCTGCATGTCTGGATTTGTTCACCGGCCTACTGTTGACCTGTCTGTCCGCCCCGTTATCCAGCCACTGCTGTGCATTCCCCTCGCCCTCCGTGATGCAGTGGAGGCGGAGCTACGCTGCCTGGTGGAGGGGGATGTCATTGAACCAATCAACGCATCACCGTGGGTGTCCAACTTGGTGATAGCCAAGAAACGGGGGGGGCGGGCTGCGCCTCTGTGTCGACCTGACGGATGTAAACAAAGCCATCATCCCGGATAAGTACCCTCTACCCACGGCCGAGGAGCTTACTAGTCATTTCCACGGCTCCATTGTCTTCAGTAAGATGGATTTACGTCACGGCTACCTGCAGACTCGCCTGGCACCTGCCAGCATGAGCCTCACAGCGTTTGTCACGCACGTGGGGGTTTTCAGATATAAACGCATGGCGTTTGGACTGTCATCGGCCCCAAGTTGCTTTCAGAAGATGTCACTCATCCTGGCCGGAATCCAGGGGGTCTCCATCTACCTGGACGACGTAGTGGTACACGCACCCTCCACCGTGCTGCACGATGCTCGCCTGGAGCAGGTTTTTCAACGTTTTGAACAGCAGGGGGTCACACTTAATGCTGAAAAGTGCGTGTTTGGAGTTGCGGAGGTCGAGTTCCTCGGCTTCAGGCTCTCCAAGGACGGTATTGCCCCGATCATGTCCCACACTGAAGCCATTCTGTCCCTGCCAGACCCGCAGTCGCCATCCCATCTCTCCTCTTTCCTGGGGATGGCCACCTACTATCTGCGGTTCATACCACACTACTCTGACTCAACTGCCCCCCTGCGCCAGCTGCTCAGAAAGGATGCTGTGTGGGAGTGGACCCCTGCCTGCCATGAGGCCGTGCATGCCATCAAGCAGCAGCTTACGTCCCCACCCACATTGACGCATTTCAGTCTGAGCGCGCCCACCTTGGTCACCTGTGATGCTTCTGGGGTGGCGCTTGGTGCGGTGCTCTCCCAGGTCCAGGAGGGGGTGGAACGCCCTGTAGCTTTCGCCTCATGGGCACTCTCTCCGGCGGAGCAGAAGTACTCTGTGGGGGAGAGGGAGGCCCTGGCCTGTCTGTGGGCGTGCGAACGCTGGCACGTCTACCTGTACGGCAGGGCTTTCACCATCCGCACGGACCATCAGGCGCTGACGGCACTGCTGGCAACCCGGGGCTCGGGGCACAGGCCCATCAGACTGCTGAGGTGGGCTGATAGGCTGAATCAGTACAACTTCAGCCTTAAGTTTGTGCCGGGGCGTGCTAATACAGCGGCTGACCTCCTATCCAGAGCGGTCTCCGTGACGAAGGAGACGGGTGGGGTGACACCCGATTTGGAGGACGACGAAGACTGGGTCAACATTCTGCATGGGCCCCTCAGCACGGTAGTCACCCTGGCAGAGCTGCAGCAGGCCTCAGCTGAAGACGAGACTCTCAAAACCCTCCGGGCTTATGTCCAAGATGGCTGGCCTGCCACGGTGGACGACAATCTGCTTCCCTACCACCGGGTCCGTGATGAGCTCTCCTGCTGGGGGGCTGTGTGCCTCGCTCACGGCCACCGCACCATTGTACCGGAGACTCTGAGGGCCGGAATACTGCACATGGCGCACGAGGGGCATCTGGGGGTGGTCAAGGTGAAGCAACGTTGCAGAGATACAGTGTGGTGGCCCCATATAGACTCTGACATAGAGGAGCTGGTGCGTAACTGCGCCTGCTGCCTTCTGAGCGGGAAGACAGGCCAGCCGGCTACAGCACCCCTCACTCCAATCCCTTGGCCATCTGCACCATGGGAACATATCCAGGTTGACCTCTGTGGGGAGCTCCATGGGGCGCCCGCACATGCGCGCTACCTGCTGGTGGTGCATGACCTGCATTTGAAGTGGCCGGAGGCTGTCGAACTGAGCTCCATCACCACACACACAGTCATCGACCGCCTCATCAACCTGTTTGGGCGATGGGGCCTACCCAGTGTCATCACAACGGACAATGGGCCCCAATTTGCATCAGCAGAGTTATCAGAGTTCCTGGCACTGCGGTCCATCAGACACATCAGGACAGCAGTGTATCACCCGGAGTGTAATGGGGGGGTGGAAAGACTAAATAAAACCCTCAAAAATGGAATCCGAGCCTGCCTGGAGGAAGGGAAAACCTTCAGTGCCGCACTCAACCAAACTCTCCTGACCATCCGGGCATCCAAGCACTCCACCACGGGGGTGTCACCTGCACTGCTCATGATCGGGCGCGAGCTAAAGCAACCACTGGACTGTTTGAGAGCTGAGCCAGCTCCTGCACAAGAGAGGCCAGGGCTCCAGAAAGTCAGAGCCCGGGTCCAAGGTTCACAGGCCCAGATGAAAAGGAGGTTTGATGCCTCTCGCAGAGTACAGACCCCCACACTGTCTGCAGGGGACTGGGTCAGGATTAAACATCCCCACCGCCAGAACAAGCTGAAGTCATTCTGGTCTGAACCCCTCCAGGTGACTCAGCAGCTGGGTCTGGCCACGTACAGACTGGACAACGGGAGCCGCTGGCACGCAAACCGCCTGCACAGAGTCGCAGCTCCAACAGCACCTGCACCACCCCTGTCTGCAGCGACGGCGCTCGGCTGGCAGCCCAGACCAGGAGCAAATCGGGTGGGGGGTAACCTACCGCCACAGCCAGAGGCTGTTCCCCAGCCTGCGCGCCCTCAGAGAGTGAGGGTCCCGCCCGCCTGGCATGGAGACTATGTGACTGGGTGATAAGGGACAGGGGGTTGTGGACTGAATGTTATGTTCTTTAAAAGGGGGGTGGGGGGAGAAAATGTTGTCTGATAACGTTATGTTACGGCCTGGTTGGCCTTGTTAACTTAGGTACATGTTACTGTGCCTTTAAGAGTTACTGCACCCGATGTACGGCATTGTTGTAAAAGCGTGGGTTTACGGCAGGGAAGTAAAGAGCATGAAACAAGCAACATGGTGTGATTATTTAGCCTCTACCTAAACATAATAGTGGTGTTTTATGGGACTGGATGCTTGCATGTAAAAACACACATTGCTTCCACTTATATAGGGTGAGCCAGGACGGACACACTGCTTCCACTTATATAGGGTGAGCCAGGAAGGATTTATGACATCACAATTGCTCGAGTGACATCACTGATGGCATCACAATTGCTCGAGTGACTGATGACATCACAAATACAACCTAATTACCCTAGGTAATTAGGGTAATTAAGATGCTGTTTAGGCAGTGCATTTTGATGCACTGTGGGCTCAATTTTTGACCAATCGAAAAGCTGTTTGATACTTTTGTGTAGGACAGTCTAACGATGCAGATGCTGACGTTTCGTGTCGTTTGAAGAAAAAATGTGGGTTAAAAGGGCGGAGCGCTACTTTGTTCAGAATACCTTTTTTATGATTATTATTATATATTATTAAGTAGCCCAGACAGCACACACCAACACCAAGTAGCCCAAATAGCAGCAACTTATGTTTGAATGTAAATCTGACTATAGTATATATTCATAATATATGTATAGATTGGCGGTGGGGGAAGACCCACGGACATCTGTGAAAGAACGGATGACAGCTCGGAAAGACGGCACGCAACAGTGTTAGGGCTGGCACCCTGAGGCACTGCGCAAGCTAGCTACAAGTACAAGACCAAGTGCAAAGAGCAGCTACAGCAACGCAAAGCACCTGATACTATCCAGAGAGTTATCTCTGGGTTTATTAGTACTGCTTGTTAGTCGGCGGAGGACCGGGGTCAGGAGTTAAACCACAGTGCCCTGGACCTCTTTGCTCAACCTGCTCAGAGCACAAGAAGAAGGGGTGCAAGATGGGTGTGGCTGACTAGAGCTCGCAGTTGGAGCCCTTCTACAGACGAAGATTAATCTTCGCAGCCCCACTCAGGCGAGGCGTACAGGCTGGGGGGGGCGAAACGCTGGTGACCCTGAGATACCTGCTGAGGATGTAGAAGGGTTTCCAACGGTGTGAGTGCTCTGGCCACACTCTCACCAAGGAATACCGCCGTGGGGGCGGCATGTCGTAGCTCCTGCGGTTTCTGCTTGTGGCAAGGCATCTTTGATGTGAAGTGAACGTCGGGGGTGCTTTGCTGCGGGCGGGGTCCGTGGGGGCCGCAGTGTGTTGTCCTGCGGTTTACTTCACCCATAGAAATGAGGTGTTATGTCAAGTTTCAAGTCGTTTCATCCATTTTTGGTTGAATGGCGGCCATTTCATTTTGGCACGACTGTGTATGTTCCAGCGCCCGCAATCTTGAAGCGAGAAAAGCGATTGGCACCAAACAACACAAATCTACTCATATGGGACCCATATACAACAAATTAAAAGATTGGAGTGCTACCATGTTCAGAGAACGTTTTGCTAACATTGGACTCAGCGGCATAAGGGCTGTCAGGCCCCCAGGGCAGAGGTTGATCAAAGGAACTTTTTTTCCTGAAGGACTTGGGGAGTTTATTGTTTCATAATCATGTTTAGACACCAAAGACTTGTAATATACACATGAGCGTACCATCCCTCAGTAGAGTGACAGGCATGTGGGGTCAAAGTTCCAAGGTCACCGTGTGCACGTCCCACATTACCCAATGGAAAATATGGTCCCTGCACACCGGGAGGAAACCATGTGATTGATGTGGCTGAAGATTACCCTCAATAGACTTGTAGAAAAGGGTCCATAATGGCCCACCGTTAGGCCTGTTCTTGGGGCAGTCGATGCTCGCGAACCGGCGCGCCAATGACGTAATGACGATGACACTGCCGTGACATCATCAATGATGACGTCAGAGGTCACCTGTGAGGTCATCGGCGACGTCAGGCGGTCTAGGCTGACTGTGATGGCAGACGGGACTTTACGGGGTCACCGATGATGTCATAGCATAGAGTTCACCTGTGAGGTCATCGGCGATGTCAGACATAACATATATATACAAGGTGTTCTGTGACGCTGTATCCGGTATACTTACTTCTTATATACTTCTTTTCTACTTCATAATGTCTACCCTTACCACGACCAAATCCGAACCCGAGCTGAACCCTGGCTGTCTTACAACCAGCCAGGCCCTGGTGACCGACTGCCTACAACCAGCCAGGTCACGAGTGGTATTCCTTCAACCGCATCCGAGGACCGACATCTCTGTGGTTCTGATCGACCACTGCCCGTGAGCCCTCAACTTCGATCCAGCACACTTCACGAGGCAAGCCCACAAGCTTCGCTACAAGACTAGATGCACAAGATGAGAGCCAATCAGGGTCGCTCAGAAGGCTGGGGAACAGCTAATTTGCCATAACATTGCAGCGGATGGAAAGAATGGCTAAATTTTTTGCACGTGTGTTCAGCCGGAGGTCCTGAACTAGTGTAGCGAATATCGCCTCATTCCGTTAAGCCATGCCAAGATGAGATCCAATCAGGGTCGCTCAGAAGGCCGGGGAACAGCTAATTTGCCATAGCATTGCAACGGATGGATAGAATGACTAAATTTTTTGCATGTGTGTTCAGGGGGAGGTCCTGAACTAGTGTAGAGAATATCGCCTCATTCCGTTAAGCCATGCCAAGATGAGAGCCAATCAGGGTCGCTCAGAAGGCTGGGGAACAGCTAATTTGCCATAACATTGCAGCGGATGGAGAGTATGACTAAATTTTTTGCACGTGTGTTCAGCTGGAGGTCTTGAACTAGTGTAGCGAATATCGCCTCATTCCGTTAAGCCATGACAAGATGAGAGCCAATCAGGGTCGCTCAGAAGGCCGGGGAACAGCTAATTTGCCATAACATTGCAGCGGATGGATAGAATGACTACATTTTTTGCACGTGTGTTCAGCCGGAGGTCCTGAACTGGTGTAGCGAATATCGCTTCATTCCGTTAAGCCATGCCAAGATGAGAGCCAATCAGGGTCGCTCAGAAGGCCGGGGAACAGCTAATTTGCCATAACATTGCAGCGGATGGAGAGTATGACAAATTTTTTTGCACGTGTGTTCAGCCGGAGGTCCTGAACTAGTGTAGCGAATATCGCCTCATTCCGTTAAGCCATGCCAAGATGAGAGCCAATCAGGGTTGCTCAGAAGGCCGGGGAACAGCTAATTTGCCATAACATTGCAGCGGATGGATAGAATGACTAAAATTTTTGCACGTGTGTTCAGCCGGAGGTCCTGAACTGGTGTAGCGAATATCGCCTCATTCCGTTAAGCCATGCCAAGATGAGAGCCAATCAGGGTCGCTCAGAAGGCCGGGGAACAGCTAATTTGCAATAACATTGCAGCGGATGGATAGAATGACTAAATTTTTTGCACGTGTGCTCAGCCGGAGGTCCTGAACTAGTGTAGCGAATATCGCCTCATTCCGTTAAGCCATGCCAAGATGAGAGCCAATCAGGGTCGCTCAGAAGGCTGGGGAACAGCTAATTTGCCATAACATTGCAGCGGATGGAAAGAATGACTAAATTTTTTGCACGTGTGTTCAGCCGGAGGTCCTGAACTAGTGTAGCAAATATCGCCTCATTCCGTTAAGCCATGCCAAGATGAGAGCCAATCAGGGTCGCTCAGAAGGCCGGGGAACAGCTAATTTGCCATAGCATTGCAACGGATAGATAGAATGACTAAATTTTTTGCACGTGTGTTCAGCTTTAGGTATTGAACTAGTGTAGCGAATATCGCCTCATTCCGTTAAGCCATGCCAAGATGAGAGCCAATCAGGGTCGCTCAGAAGGCCGGGGAACAGCTAATTTGCCATAACATTGCAGCGGATGGATAGAATGACTAAATTTTTTGCACGTGTGTTCAGCCGGAGGTCCTGAACTGGTGTAGCGAATATCGCTTCATTCCGTTAAGCCATGCCAAGATGAGAGCAAATCAGGGTCGCTCAGAAGGCCGGGGAACAGCTAATTTGCCATAACATTGCAGCGGATGGAGAGTATGACTAAATTTTTTGCACGTGTGTTCAGCCGGAGGTCCTGAACTAGTGTAGCGAATATCGCCTCATTCCGTTAAGCCATGCCAAGATGAGAGCCAATCAGGGTCGCTCAGAAGGCCGGGGAACAGCTAATTTGCCATAACATTGCAGCGGATGGATAGAATGACTAAAATTTTTGCACGTGTGTTCAGCCGGAGGTCCTGAACTGGTGTAGCGAATATCGCTTCATTCCGTTAAGCCATGCCAAGATGAGAGCCAATCAGGGTCGCTCAGAAGACCGGGGAACAGCTAATTTGCCATAGCATTGCAACGGATGGATAGAATGACTAAATTCTTTGCACGTCTGTTCAGCCGGAGGTCCTGAACTACAATGATAACCTTAAATGGAAGTGGGCGAGGCCAAGGGGCGTCACCCCCCACCCTTCTGAGATCAATTTAGATAGTAAGTAGCCCTGGTGGCATGTGGGCGGGCTGTGTGTGGGCTAGAAGGCTGACACTTGGTGGTCGTAGAGTAGCAGGGGGTGCCACAAACATACCAAAAGATCAGCCTTCTAGCCCTCACCTCTCTTGAGAAACAGCCGTGTTCACCCTGCATATGTTGGTGTACACCGCGCATGCTTTATCATGTAATATGTAAAAGCTTATATCTCAAAAACGACTCAGGCTAGCAGGCAGTTCCACCTGTGCCTCCCGCCTCCCAAGACCAGAGGCAGGCGTGCGTCCCGGCCTCAGGGTTAGCACCCCGGAGGGCGCCACCCACTTCACCGGTGCCCGCACCCCGGCTCAACATTTCACCCGTGCCTCGCACCTCCCATGACCGGGGTCAGGTCAGCACGGCAGCTCCAGAGCCAACGACGTAATGATGATGACACCGCTGTGACATCAGCGATGATGATGTCAGAGTTCACCTGTGAGGTCATCAGCGATGGCAGACGGTCTAGGCTGACTGTGATGGCAGACGTGACTTTATGAGGTCACCGATGATGTCATACCTCCCCGGACGTTGTGACATCACCAACGGTGTCATACCCCGAATGTGGGGGGGTATAAAAAGGTGTTGTTCTGTTATGATATGCTTCTTGGTCCTATTCCCCTTTCTGCAATCTGTAAGCTCTATACGTGGCTTCTGCCTTGCTCCTATCTGCCTGATATTTCATTAAAGCCTGAAAAGACATCTCTGTGGTTCTAATCGACCACTGCCCGTGAGCCCTTACCTAAGATCCGGCAACTTCACACTTCACACAAGGCAAGCACATAAACTTCCTTACAAACTGGTCCTTCGAGCCGGCGTGCGTACCGGCCTCAGGGTTAGCACCCCGGAGGGCGCCACCCACTTTACCGGTGCCCGCACCCCGGCTCAACATTTCACCCGTGCCTCGCACCTCCCACGACCAGGGTCAGGTCAGCACGGCAGCCCCAGAGCCAATGACCCAAACTACGCAACCCCCGGTTCCACTGCCCAGACAAGGGCAACGGCCATTGCCAATGCCACCAACACCCGCACCCAGGACACATCCGCCAACAAAGGTCGCCGACCCTGAGCATGCAATAGAGTGCAACGGGCACGGCTCCGCCGAGCCCGCCACTGGGATACACCACACTCAGGTAGGCATGGCGAACGTTGGGACCAACAGCACGGGGCACAGTCAGCCGGCCGGCGTCAACCATTCCCACAAGATAGCCGGACACGACAGCTGGGACCCCCCCAGAGGGCGGGACCAGCCATCACGATTACCTATTCCCGGAATTCACCTCCTGGCCCTGCCCGGGCTCATGGAGACAACTCCAGCCAAGGCCTCTAGGGATGCCAAGAAGTCCGAGCAGAGGAAGCCAAGAACGGGCCCCAAGCCCGTTCCCCCAGAAAGAAGCGGCCACCCGGCTCCCCCTGACGGATCAAGCCACCCTGCTCCCCCAGGGGGAACCGGGGGGGGGGGGGGGGGGGGGCGACTACACTGGGAAACCTCCATGGGGAAACCGTCATGCCCTCCGTAAGGTCTGCAAAGTGGTGACCCAACATGGGGACCAGAGGCTGGACACATACGCCATAATGGACGACCGCTCAGAGTGGACCGTGCTCCTACACCCAGCAGCACAGCAGCTGGCCCTTACAGGCCAGCCAGAGGACATGCCTTTGCGGACGGTGAGGCAGGAGCCCCAGATGCTTCACAGGGCGGCCGTCTCCCTCATCGTCTCGCCGGCAATTTGCCCAGAGCAGACCTATCGCACGCAGAGAGCCTTTACAACACAACTTAAAATCAACTAAATATCAATGTCTAATGATATTAGAATTTAACATTGTGTGGACGTTAATGTTAAAACGTTTAACAAACGTTGGATTTTGGTTACTTAACAACACAACATAAAATCAACATAATCTCAACATCTCATGATGTTTGGATTTTACGTCATATTGACATTAACATTGGGATGTTTAGAAGACGTTGGATTTTAGTTATTTTATAACACAACTTAAAATCGACTAAATATCAACGTCTGATGATGTTAGAATTTAACGTTGTGTGGACGTTAATATTGCAATGTTTAACAGACGTAGGATTGTGGTTACTTAAAAACATATTTTAAAACCAACAAAATATAAACGTCTAATGATGTTGGGATTTTACGTTATATTGACGTTAATACTGGGACGTTTAGAAGACGTTGGATTTTAGTTTCTTTAAAACACAACTTAAAATCAACTATATATCAACGTCTAATGATGTTAGAATTTAACGTTATGTGGACGTTAATGTTAAAACATTTAACAAACGTTGGATTTTGGTTACTTAACAACACAGCTTAAAATCAACATAATCTCAACGTCTAATGATGTTGGGATTTTACGTTATATTGACATTTATATTGGGATGTTTAGAAGACGTTGGATTTTAGTTACTTTATAACACAACTTAAAATCGACTAAATATCAACGTCTGATGATGTTAGAATTTAACGTTGTGTGGACGGTAATATTACTACGTTTAACAGACGTTGGATTTCAGTTACTTTATAACACAACTTAAAATCGACTAAATATCAACGTCTGATGATGTTAGAATTTAACGTTGTGTGGACGTTAATATTGCAATGTTTAACAAACGTAGGATTTTGGTTGCTTAAAAACATATCTTAAAACCAACAAAATATGAACGTCTAATGATGTTGGGATTTTACGTTATATTGACGTTAATACTGGGACGTTTAGAAGACGTTGGATTTTAGTTTCTTTAAAACACAACTTAAAATCAACTAAATATCAACGTCTAATGATGTTAGAATTTAACGTTATGTGGACGTTAATGTTAAAACGTTTAACAAACGTTGGATTTTGGTTACTTAAAAACACAACTTAAAATCAACATAATCTCAACGTCTAATGATGTTTGGATTTTACGTTATATTGACATTAATATTGGGATGTTTAGAAGACGTTGGATTTTAGTTACTTTATAACACAACTTAAAATCGACTAAATATCAACGTCTGATGATGTTCTAATTTAACGTTGTGTGGACGGTAATATTACAAAGTTTAACAGACGTTGGATTTTTGGTTACTTAAAATCACAACTTAAAACCATCAGAATTTCAACGTCTAATGATGTTGGGATTTTATGTTATATTGACGTTAATATTGGGACGTTTAGAAGACGTTGGATTTTAGTTTCTTTAAAACACAACTTAAAATCGACTAAATATCAACGTCTGATGATGTTCGAATTTAACGTTGTGTGGATGTTAATATTACAATGTTTAACAGACGTTGGATTTTGGTTAATTAAAAACACAACTTAAAACCAATAAAATATCAACGTCTAATGATGTTGGGATTTTACGTTATATTGACGTTAATATTGGAACGTTTAGAAGACGTTGGATTTTAGTTTCTTTATAACACAACTTAAAATCGACTAAATGTCAACGTCTGATGATGTTAGAATTTAACGTTGTGTGGACAGTAACATTACAACGTTTACCAGACGTTGGATTTTGGTTACTTAAAAACACAATGTAAAACCAACATAATATAAACGTCTAATGATGTTGGGTTTTTACGTTATATTGATGTTAATATTGGAACGTTTAAAGACGTAGGATTTCAGTTTCTTTAAAACACAACTTAAAATCGACTAAATATCCACGTCTGATGATGTTAGAATTTAACGTTGTGGGGACGTTAATATTACAACGTTTAACAGACGTTAGATTTTTGTTATTTAAAAACACAACTTAAAACCAACATAATATCAACGTCTAATGATGTTGGGATTTTACGTTATATTGACGTTAATATTGGGATGTTTAGAAAACGTTGGATTTTAGTTACTTTATAACACAACTTAAAATCAACATAATCTCAACGTCTAATGATGTTGGAATTTTACGTTATAATGACGTTAATATTGGGATGTTTAGAAGACGTTGGATTTTAGTTACTTTATAACATAACTAAAAATCGACTAAATATCCACGTCTGATGATGTTAGAATTTAACGTTGTGGGGACGTTAATATTACAACGTTTAACAGACGTTAGATTTTTGTTATTTAAAAACACAACTTAAAACCAACATATTATCAACGTCTAATGATGTTGGGATTTTACGTTATAATGACGTTAATATTGGGATGTTTAGAAGACGTTGGATTTTAGTTACTTTATAACATAACTTAAAATCGACTAAATATCAACGTCTGATGATGTTAGAATTTGACGTTGTGTGGATGTTAATATTACAACGTTTAACAGACGTTGGATTTTGGTTATTTAAAAACACAACTTGAAACCAACATAATATCAACGTCTAATGATGTTGGGATTTTACGTTATATTGACGTTAATATTGGGATGTTTAGAAGACGTTGGATTTTAGGTACTTTATAACACAACTTAAAATCAACATAATCTCAACGTCTAATGATGTTGGGATTTTACGTTATAATGACGTTAATATTGGGATGTTTAGAAGACGTTGGATTTTAGTTACTTTATAACACAACTTAAAATCGACTAAATATCAACGTCTGATGATGTTAGAATTTAACGTTGTGTGGATGTTAATATTACAACGTTTACCAGACGTTGGATTTTGGTTATTTAAAAACACAACTTAAAACCAACATAATATCAACGTCAGATGTCGTCAGTATTAACCGTCAACCTGACGTTGACATTAGACGTTGGACTGACATTGGATTATGGTCACGGACGTCACGACCTCCATCCAACCAAAGATCAACGTCTAATGACGTTGTGTGCCAGCTGGGAGTTGACAGGTCTGTCCTTTAAAACAAACCAGGACATGGTTTGAAATTGATTCTTGAATTCAAACTATGAAAATCGACAGCAAATGGTCCAGAATGCAGTGCTGTTTCTCCACGGAATTGAGTTATTTTGGGTTTGTACTGCTTCCATGTCATTCCTCTCCATCCGCCGCTATTCGGCACTCGACTTTGATGTTTGAGTCAAAGAATAACCTGGGAGATAATCTAGATGTAATGGTTATTAGCTGTGACAGTCTAGCAGAGATGTGATGAGAGGAAAACACAAAGAATGAAGTAGCCCAATCACCAAAATAAAATGTTGGCATTTTACATTCTGAAAACCAGGGATATGAATTATTATTATTATTATTATTATTATTATTATTATTATTATTATTATTATTATTATTATTATTATTATTATTTATTTATTTATTTATTTTTTGCACATACCGGTATTTAAAAAACAGAAACAGAGAAAAGGGGAAACAAAAGAACATAGAGACAGTAGAGACAGCGAACTCTATAGGTGGGCTTATTCTGGGTCTCCACCTCAGAAATTAAACCAATATTAATAATAATCTGTACAAAGCATACAATATAAACAAACAAGCAGACAATAAATAAATAAAAGAAAAGCAACAGTAAAAAAGAGAAAAGAACAAAAAGGGGGGGGCAAAAGGGTGACCAAAATGAATAAGTAGCCTACAATATAAATTTAAATTAGAAACAAAACATCTGCAAAATACATTTCTAAAATGTGCCATCTTATGTCTACAATCCCAACGTAAATTTTAAACAAAACAGCAGTTCATTTGAAAACCTCGCTGCCTTTCCGACGTTAACCACAAATAAAGCTTATGTTTAGGCAAGTAAAACAACTTGTAGGTTCACTTTAATAGCCAGATTTACAAACAAGGTTTTCACTTAGAGCAAGTACGCAGCGCAGCGGTCACATCAATAGTAGAAGACGAAGCAATACAGAAAGACCATCACAAATTATAAAGGCAACTAAATTATTAAATTATTTAGGCAACTAAAACAACTTAGTTAATGTTAGGGTTATGGTTTGGGTTGTTAAAACCGAAAGTAAACACACGACGTGCCTCACTCGGGAGTCGAACATGTGCTCTCTCGCTTGTAAGAAGAGGACGCTCAGGTCCACCAATCCCACCCCTTCACCTTAGTGACGTATGGTACTTCAACAAGACACCCTCAGTCTCTATGACGTGTATAACATATCTTGAAACGTGATATGCAACATATTTTGGTTCAGAAATGTTCATATTCTACATTTCCGTCGATTCTACATCCGTGGACATTTTATTCTGGCAACTCTGCTGGGGAGTTCTCACTCTGCTGTGAGAGAGAGAAATAAATGGAGCCTATTTGTCTGTGTTTTCCACAGCGGCCTTCCAGGGGATCGATCACCAGTCAAATGAAGACGAGTTCAATCATGTAAACGATTAGAAACTATCCCAGTTAGAGAACGTCTAAGAATGACTGTTCAACACATCCCTACCATATGGCGCCCTGCTACTAATCCATTCAAATGGGAGTGCCAATGTGTGTCTATGGGTCTATCCTATCTGATGATTAACACAGCTCTCCTATAGGCCGTCTCCTCCCGCAGGGAATCACATTGGATTAAATATGATAGATTATCATAGCTCTCCTATAGGCCGTCTCCTCCCGCAGTGAATCACAGTGGAGATTATGATAGATTAACACAGCTCTCCTATAGGCTGTCTCC
>NC_139627.1:21217878-21247878 GCF_964638095.1 Poromitra crassiceps | reverse complement strand
CATTTGCCCATGTAGGTCATATACGAGGGATCAGCCGAGCAGCATTTTGGTAAACAAACCACGTCACAGGGTGGCAACGGCAATGGAACCCTATGGAGCCCAAGTGGCACGAGCCGTGAGTGTCTGCTCTAGCCGGCTTGACTCTGTTTACATTTAAAAAACTGCGACAGTTCACGCAACTTTAACACGACATGCATATATACATCAAACTCTCGTGCTATTTCTGCTCTCACTCAGAATGTCAAAATATAAGCAATGTGATGTATAGTTTTTGAGATATTAACGTTTGTTTGGCACAACTCATACTATTAACTGCCGCGGGGTTTCGCATTTCTGGGTGGCAAGTGACGTCACGCTGATTCGTCCTATAGAGTATTTCATAACCAGTTTAAAAGTTCTGTGTATGGATTTAATTTTAACATTATATGTTATAGCCTACTTCCTGGTATGGTCGCAGTGACTAGTAATGACTGAGCACCAAAGTCGCGCCGGCTAAAGTTACGTCCTCTCCTGCATCCAACATGATACAACCAAGGGATTTCATCTGCCATTCATTTTCCATCTACAGTTTGTTCAAATTTCCTTGTGTTCATTTAACGTTATACAAATGGATGATGGTGATGACTGTATTACACACCAGCATACAGTCACTTAGAGTCTCTGCACCCTCCCTGTCTGTTCCCCTCTGGTACAGCCTGCACCTCCCTGTCTGTTCCCCTGTGGTACAGCCTGCGCCTCCCTGTCTGTTCCCGTGTGGTACAGCCTGCATCTCCCTGTCTGTTCCCCTGTGATACAGCCTGCATCTCCCTGTCTGTTCCCCTGTGGTACAGCCTGCACCTCCCTGTCTGTTCCCCTGTGGTACAGCCTGCATCTCCCTGTCTGTTCCCCTCTGGTACAGCCTGCGTCTCCCTGTCTGTTCCCCTATGGTACAGCATGCACCTCCCTGTCTGTTCCCCTCTGGTACAGCCTGCACCCTCCCTGTCTGTTCCCCTCTGGTACAGCCTGCATCTCCCTGTCTGTTCCCCTCTGGTACAGCCTGCACCTCACTGTCTGTTCCCCTGTGGTACAGCCTGCACCTCCTTGTCTGTTCCCCTGTGGTACAGCCTGCATCTCCCTGTCTGTCCCCCTCTGGTACAGCCTGCATCTCCCTGTCTGTTCCCCTCTGGTACAGCCTGCACCTCACTGTCTGTTCCCCTGTGGTACAGCCTGCACCTCCTTGTCTGTTCCCCTGTGGTACAGCCTGCACCTCCTTGTCTGTTCCCCTGTGGTACAGCCTGCATCTCCCTGTCTGTTCCCCTCTGGTACAGCCTGCATCTCCCTGTCTGTTCCCCTGTGGTACAGCCTGCATCCACCTGTCTGTTCCCCTGTGGTACAGCCTGCACCTCCTTGTCTGTTCCCCTGTGGTACAGCCTGCATCTCCCTGTCTGTTCCCCTCTGGTACAGCCTGCACCTCACTGTCTGTTCCCCTGTGGTACAGCCTGCACCTCCTTGTCTGTTCCCCTGTGGTACAGCCTGCATCTCCCTGTCTGTTCCCCTGTGGTACAGCCTGCACCTCCCTGTCTGTTCCCCTGTGGTACAGCCTGCACCTCCCTGTCTGTTCCCCTGTGGTACAGCCTGCGTCTCCCTGTCTGTTCCCCTGTGGTACAGCCTGCACCTCCCTGTCTGTTCCCCTGTGGTACAGCCTGCACCTCCCTGTCTGTTCCCCTGTGGTACAGCCTGCATCCACCTGTCTGTTCCCCTGTGGTACAGCCTGCACCTCCTTGTCTGTTCCCCTGTGGTACAGCCTGCACCTCCTTGTCTGTTCCCCTGTGGTACAGCCTGCACCTCCCTGTCTGTTCCCCTGTGGTACAGCCTGCATCCACCTGTCTGTTCCCCTCTGGTACAGCCTGCATCTCCCTGTCTGTTTCCCTCTGGTACAGCCTGCACCCCCCTGTCTGTTCCCCTGTGGTACAGCCTGCACCTCCCTGTCTGTTCCCCTGTGGTACAGCCTGCACCCCCCTGTCTGTTCCCCTGTGGTACAGCCTGCACCTCCCTGTCTGTTCCCCTGTGGTACAGCCTGCACCCTCCCTCGTTCCGTTCTATTTGTCTCTCTCCAGCTGGGTATCCATCCATCAGACAGGAAGAAGTGCTTTTGAAATCCCCCGCCACCCATCACCGTCCCCACCAAGCCCCACGTCTGTCTGTGTTTGCATAGCCACATAACTTAGCCTACTTACGGTACATGTCAGGGGCCTGTGTTATACGAGGGACCAGCACAATGCATACTGAGATCTGCTATCTTATTATGACTCAGGATTTACTGTATGCCAGATAAACATGGCTTATTATGGGATGCAAGCCCTAGATCCGAATGAACTGGGGAATTGTTTGTGGGAATGAAATTCCACTGCTGTACAGTAAATGACAAAACACACAAATAATGATATCCCAGGATCTCACTATGGGTGAGACATATTGGTTTGCTGCTGTATGGGGCTGATATTTCTTTAATTAAAAAATGTCAATGATGCAGTTTGTTGTTGTATTTATTGTAGAATTAATCAAAACTACTGTCTACGGGAAGTCCTGAACTGACTCTAATGTGACATTTTGATTGGATTCTAAGTAAACATGAAAATGTGTTTTGTTTTTTGTTTTCCCTTATTCCTGCTGCAACCCAATTGCCAGAATAAAATGTCGGCATTGTACTGTGGCAACTAGACACCACAGACCACAGGTTCCAACGGCGTTAACGCACACATACCATGAAGCAGACTCCCGACAGACTGGGACAAAGCCCCAATGCCCGCGGTGCAGACCTTTGGGGGGAAGAAGACACATGCTCACCACGAGTTCCCAGCTCACTCCCTTAAGCACCCGGTCCATCACCTTCCGGCTGGGCCCCCTCATCTACTGGCAAAGCCTGCCCCCTGCAGCCTGGCACCATAACCCCACACGGAGTCATCTAAATCCTGCCCAACAGGGGATAGAGACTCCACCACCGTCAGCTGGACCTCAGGCTCTTGGCCTCCGACTGTAAACATGGGCCACACACTCTCAACCAACCAACGTGATGCAAACTACGCTGAGGCTTTGAGACATTAACAGGATCGACAGAACTCACAGGCAGATTAACATCCAGCGGCGCCACTAGGCTACTCTTGGCTGGGGTGCGTTAGAGACAATACAATGTTCACAAGCCTTACAAAAGGCTTCAATGTCCTTGAGCATCCCTGGCCAATAACAACGGCTGCGAACCAACTTGAATGTCCTATCAAATATCAATACCCTGGTGTCTGTGAGGCTGGGTTTCAGCCGAGAGTTTTGGTGTCCATGTTGGACTGAATGATGTTTGAGCCATGGTGGAGACTGAATGATGTTTCAGACGCTTTTCCACCCTGACACAAGAACATTTGGATGGAAACAGTGAATCTGTGTAATGTTTGGGATGTTTTTGGTTGGAAAATCACATGGGGTGGGAATCCCCAGATGCCCTATGATACTTAAGTCACGATACAATAATATTGCGATATGCTAGTATTGCAATATTGAGTATTGCGATATATTACCTTTTTCCCAATGCAAATGATGTGCCCAAAGGAAAACTTTGTCAACAAAGATAAACTTTCCGGTCTGTTCATCTCACTTAAATAATTTTTTATTGCAGCAAAATTGTCAAGCAGACAGACTGACCAACACTGTCATAAAGACCTGCCATAAATGTTGCATGCACCTGACAATTTATATAATAAAATATTGTGATTCTTGGCATTCGTGTGATACAATATTGCCACCCAAAATATGGCGACACTAATATACTGGTTGGTCATCATTGGTATGGACCACCTGCACTCAACAGCAGGTCTCATCTTTTGATGTCCATGCTTGCGCTGATCTGTGAAGAGGAGGAAAAACACAAAAACAGTTGTTGCACAAATTGCGCCAGAGTGGTGTTCATGCGACAGATTTGTGCCATCAGTCGTGGTCATGTGACAGATTTGTGCCCTCATGTGTCACATGATACCTTAAAGCCACAGTGCTGATGTGCTTTATGGCTGTGACTCCCACTGATGTGCAGGATCTCATTTCACACTTGAACGTGTCTCTCTTCCCCGCCGCGCGCCGCGTGTCCACATACTGTTTAGTTAGCGGCTTGACATTACACGTCTGCTCGCCCCGGGCTACAGCACTGAGAGAGAGAGAGAGAGAGAGAGAGAGAGAGATAGAGAGAGAGAGAGAGGCGATGGGAGAGAGAGAAAGTGGAGGGAGAATGGAATAAAGTGATGCAGAGAGAGTGAAATAATAGGGAAAGAAAGAAGCAAAGAAAGAAAAAACGAATGAAAATCACAAGTCAACATACAATATCCGAAATTTTCAGAAGCCAAAATGTTACATAGTGTTCAACCACTCATTCATAACAATAGCCTACACTGCATTGTCACTCATTGAGCCAGAGACAGAGGCACACCCAGAGACAGAGACAGACCCATAGGCAGACCCTGAAACAGAGACAGACACAGAGACCGAGACAGACCCAGAGACAGACCCTGAAACAGAGACAGAGACAGACCCTGAAACAGAGACAGAGACAGAGACCGAGACAGACCAAGAGACAGAGACAGAGACAGAGACAGAGACAGAGAAAGACCTAGATGCAGAGACAGACACAGAGACAGAGACAGAGACAGAGAAAGAGAAAGACCTAGATGCAGAGACAGAGACAGAGACAGAGACAGAGAAAGACCTAGATGCAGAGACAGAGACAGAGACAGAGACAGAGACAGGGACAGAGACAGAGACAGAGACAGAGACAGAGACAGAGACAGAGACAGAGACAGAGACAGAGAAAGACCTAGATGCAGAGACAGAGACAGAGACAGAGATAGAGACAGAGACAGACCCAGAGACAGAGACAGAGACAGAGACAGAGACAGAGACACAGACACAGACAGAGACAGAGACAGAGACAGAGACAGAGACAGAGACAGAGACAGAGACAGAGACAGAGACAGAGACAGATCCATGCTTGGTATCCACTGGGCCCCTGCGTGCTTGGGGGTAGATTTATCACCGCCGGGGCCATGTGATGATGAGGCCGTTTAGTGACGGTCCCTAAAGGCCTCCACTGATTACAGCCAAACATCTTCCCTAATAACCTTAACAAGAACAACGCCTCGGGACGACACGAGCACACACACCCACCCACACACACACACAGACACACACTCACACACACACACACACACACACACACACACACACACACACACACACACACACACACCTCCTCAGAGATAGAAAGAAAGAGCTGAGGGCTACACATCCTCCGCTCTTTCTTCTCAAAGTCACCCCTCTCCTCTCCTCCTCTCTCCTCTCCTCTCTCCTCTCCTCTCCTCTCCTCTCCTCTCTCCTCTCCTCCAGCCACAACTTGAGGAGAGCCCCCCCCCCCACACACACACACACACACACCCCACAACCCAGAAGAAAACGTTGCCATTAACGTTTCTACAAACCACAGACATAACATTCAACGTTTGTGAACCAAAAATGCATATCAACATTTCAAAATAACAACAAAACAACATTTTCAAACTTAAATTTGAAAGAAAAAAAAGTCAAGTAATTTGGCGAGTTTCCAGTTAATTTGAAAACATTACACGACTAAAACAACTTGGTTAAGGCTAGGCAACTAAAACAACTTGGTTAAGGCTAGGCAACTAAAACAACTTGGTTAAGGCTAGGCAACTAAAACAACTTGGTTAAGGCTAGGCAACTAAAACAACTTGATTAAGGTTAGGCAACTAAAACAACTTGGTTAAGGTTAGGCAACTAAAACAACTTGGTTAAGGCTAGGCAACTAAAACAACTTGATTAAGGCTAGGCAACTAAAACAACTTGGTTAAGGCTAGGCAACTAAAACAACTTGGTTCAGGCTAGGCAACTAAAACAACTTGGTTAAGTTTAGGCAACCAAAACAACTTGGTTAAGGCTAGGCAACTAAAACAACTTGGTTAAGGCTAGGCAACTAAAACAACTTGGTTAAGGTTAGGCAACTAAAACAACTTGGTTAAGGCTAGGCAACTAAAACAACTTGGTTAAGGTTAGGCAACTAAAACAACTTGGTTAAGGCTAGGCAACTAAAACAACTTGGTTAAGGCTAGGCAACTAAAACAACTTGGTTAAGGCTAGGCAACTAAAACAACTTGGTTAAGGTTAGGCAACTAAAACAACTTGGTTAAGGCTAGGCAACTAAAACAACTTGGTTAAGGCTAGGCAACTAAAACAACTTGGTTAAGGTTAGGCAACTAAAACAACTTGGTTAAGGCTAGGCAACTAAAACAACTTGGTTAAGGTTAGGCAAGTAAAACAACTTGGTTAAGGCTAGGCAACTAAAACAACTTGGTTAAGGCTAGGCAACTAAAACAACTTGGTTAAGGCTAGGCAACTAAAACAACTTGGTTAAGGCTAGGCAACTAACACAACTTGGTTAAGGCTAGGCAACTAAAACAACTTGGTTAAGGCTAGGCAACTAAAACAACTTGGTTAAGGCTAGGCAACTAAAACAACTTGGTTAAGGCTAGGCAACTAAAACAACTTGGTTAAGGCTAGGCAACTAAAACAACTTGGTTAAGGCTAGGCAACTAAAACAACTTGGTTAAGGTTAGGCAACTAAAACAACTTGGTTAAGGTTAGGCAACTAAAACAACTTGGTTAAGGCTAGGCAACTAAAACAACTTGGTTAAGGCTAGGCAACTAAAACAACTTGGTTAAGGTTAGGCAACTAAAACAACTTGGTTAAGGCTAGGCAACTAAAACAGATTGGTTAAGGTTAGGCAACTAAAACAACTTGGTTAAGGCTAGGCAACTAAAACAACTTGGTTAAGGCTAGGCAACTAAAACAACTTGGTTAAGGTTAGGCAACTAAAACAACTTGGTTAAGGCTAGGCAACTAAAACAACTTGGTTAAGGTTAGGCAACTAAAACAACTTGGTTAAGGTTAGGCAACTAAAACAACTTGGTTAAAGGAACACTCTGCCCATTTTCAACCAGCTTTGTATCATTAGAACATCAGTAGTATATCAGAAAACTGTAAACTGTTTTGAAGTCTGTCATTTAATTTGACAGTTATTGAGTGTTAAAGTGTGGACCAGTGACATCACTGGTCCACACTAACTCAAATTAATAACTCATTAACTCAAATCAACTCTCAATAACTGTCAAACTAGATGAATGATGAATAGTTTGACAGTTATTGAGAGTTGATTTGAGTTAATGAGTTATTAATTTGAGTTAGTGTGGACCAGTGATGTCACTGGTCCACACTTTAACACTCAATAACTGTCAAATTAAATGACAGACTTCAAAACCGTTTACAGTTTTCTGATATACTACTGACGTTCTAATGATACAAAGCTGGTTGAAAATGGGCGGAGTGTTCCTTTAAGGTTAGGCAACTAAAACAACTTGGTTAAAGTCCCTGGAAACCAAAATCCACAAAAACGTTCTAACTATGTTATTTAGGGTCTTATGTTAGTAATTGTCTGCCTCCGAAATTATTATACATTACTTTCAACCCAAAGCCTTAAAATCGACACTTTTCTACAAGATTCTACAAAGTACTTCCTCATTGAAGAGAGCAGTGCGCGAGGTGCTAAAACGCAGGAGCTTATGACGTCATAAGCTCTATATAACCTTTGTACACGTGCGCAATCTGCCCTCCTTTTGTCCGTTCTTTGCCCCCAGTGACAGCGCTCCGTCAGTGTCCGTCTGCCTCCCACTCTGTGCCGAGCGCTATGCTGCTCTCTCTCTCTCTCTCTCTCCTCTCCTCTCTCTCTCTCTCTCTCTCTCCTCTCGTGTGAGAGAGAGCACAGAGAGACACACAGCCTGGTGACGCGAGGTTACTCAAACATACACACACACACACACACACACACGCTGTGCAGTCGCAGCAAGAGTCCCTCTCCGAGCAACGAACACACACACACACACACACACACACGCACGCACACACACACACACACACACACGCACGGTGTGTGTGTGTCGATCTCTCTTTCTCTCTTTCTCCGTTTCCCTCCCCCCCTCTGTCTCGCGCTCTCTCTCTCGGAGGCTGCTGCAGATGGGACACGCCCACACATTCCGCGGGAGAAAATACACTCTAAAAAATAATTCATTCTCATTACTTTTGCCAGACTGTCAAACCTAAATTTATATACTTTGCGACGTTCATCATCGTTCAAATTTGGCTGGTGGCTTATTAACATAGGCTCATGTGATGTGATGAACTCAAAATGCTAAATAATAATAAAATATTTCTGGTTTCCAGGGACTTTAAGGTTAGGCAACTAAAACAACTTGGTTAAGGCTAGGCAACTAAAACAACTTGGTTAAGGCTAGGCAACTAAAACAACTTGATTAAGGCTAGGCAACTAAAACAACTTGGTTAAGGCTATAGGCAACTAAAACAACTTGGTTAAGGCTAGGCAACTAAAACAACTTGGTTAAGGCTAGGCAACTAAAACAACTTGGTTAAGGCTAGGCAACTAAAACAACTTGGTTAAGGTTAGGCAACTAAAACAACTTGGTTAAGGGTATAGGCAACTAAAACAACTTGGTTAAGGCTAGGCAACTAAAACAACT
The DNA here is from genome assembly GCF_964638095.1 of Poromitra crassiceps. Classification (NCBI taxonomy): domain Eukaryota; kingdom Metazoa; phylum Chordata; class Actinopteri; order Beryciformes; family Melamphaidae; genus Poromitra; species Poromitra crassiceps. Next base: position 21,239,259 of record NC_139627.1, on the reverse strand, counting down.
TGGTTAAGGCTAGGCAACTAAAACAACTTGGTTAAGGCTAGGCAACTAAAACAACTTGGTTAAGGCTAGGCAACTAAAACAACTTGGTTAAGGTTAGGCAACTAAAACAACTTGGTTAAGGTTAGGCAACTAAAACAACTTGGTTAAGGCTAGGCAACTAAAACAACTTGGTTAAGGTTAGGCAACTAAAACAACTTGGTTAAGGTTAGGCAACTAAAACAACTTGGTTAAGGCTAGGCAACTAAAACAACTTGGTTAAGGCTAGGCAACTAAAACAACTTGGTTAAGGCTAGGCAACTAAAACAACTTGGTTAAGGCTAGGCAACTAAAACAACTTGGTTAAGGCTAGGCAACTAAAACAACTTGGTTAAGGCTAGGCAACTAAAACAACTTGGTTAAGGTTAGGCAACTAAAACAACTTGGTTAAGGTTAGACAACTAAAACAACTTGGTTAAGGCTAGGCAACTAAAACAACTTGGTTAAGGTTAGGCAACTAAAACAACTTGGTTAAGGTTAGGCAACTAAAACAACTTGATTAAGGTTAGGCAACTAAAACAACTTGGTTAAGGCTAGGCAACTAAAACAACTTGGTTAAGGCTAGGCAACTAAAACAACTTGATTAAGGTTAGGCAACTAAAACAACTTGATTAAGGTTAGGCAACTAAAACAACTTGATTAAGGTTAGGCAACTAAAACAACTTGGTTAAGGCTAGGCAACTAAAACAACTTGGTTAAGGCTAGGCAACTAAAACAACTTGGTTAAGGCTAGGCAACTAAAACAACTTGGTTAAGGTTAGGCAACTAAAACAACTTGGTTAAGGCTAGGCAACTAAAACAACTTGGTTAAGGTTAGGCAACTAAAACAACTTGATTAAGGTTAGGCAACCAAAACAACTTGGTTAAGGCTAGGCAACTAAAACAACTTGGTTACGGTTAGGCAACTAAAACAACTTGGTTAAGGCTAGGCAACTAAAACAACTTGGTTAAGGCTAGGCAACTAAAACAACTTGATTAAGGTTAGGCAACTAAAACAACTTGGTTAAGGTTAGGCAACTAAAACAACTTGATTAAGGTTAGGCAACTAAAACAACTTGGTTAAGGTTAGGCAACTAAAACAACTTGATTAAGGTTAGGCAACTAAAACAACTTGGTTAAGGCTAGGCAACTAAAACAACTTGATTAAGGTTAGGCAACTAAAACAACTTGGTTAAGGCTAGGCAACTAAAACAACTTGATTAAGGCTAGGCAACTAAAACAACTTGGTTAAGGTTAGGCAACTAAAACAACTTGGTTAAGGCTAGGCAACTAAAACAACTTGGTTAAGGCTAGGCAACTAAAACAACTTGGTTAAGGCTAGGCAACTAAAACAACTTGGTTAAGGCTAGGCAACTAAAACAACTTGGTTAAGGCTAGGCAACTAAAACAACTTGGTTAAGGCTAGGCAACTAAAACAACTTGGTTAAGGTTAGGCAACTAAAACAACTTGGTTAAGGTTAGACAACTAAAACAACTTGGTTAAGGCTAGGCAACTAAAACAACTTGGTTAAGGTTAGGCAACTAAAACAACTTGGTTAATGTTAGGCAACTAAAACAACTTGGTTAAGGTTAGGCAACTAAAACAACTTGGTTAAGGTTAGGCAACTAAAACAACTTGGTTAAGGCTAGGCAACTAAAACAACTTGGTTAAGGTTAGGCAACTAAAACAACTTGATTAAGGTTAGGCAACTAAAACAACTTGGTTAAGGCTAGGCAACTAAAACAACTTGGTTAAGGCTAGGCAACTAAAACAACTTGATTAAGGTTAGGCAACTAAAACAACTTGATTAAGGTTAGGCAACTAAAACAACTTGATTAAGGTTAGGCAACTAAAACAACTTGGTTAAGGCTAGGCAACTAAAACAACTTGGTTAAGGCTAGGCAACTAAAACAACTTGGTTAAGGCTAGGCAACTAAAACAACTTGGTTAAGGTTAGGCAACTAAAACAACTTGGTTAAGGCTAGGCAACTAAAACAACTTGGTTAAGGTTAGGCAACTAAAACAACTTGATTAAGGTTAGGCAACCAAAACAACTTGGTTAAGGCTAGGCAACTAAAACAACTTGGTTACGGTTAGGCAACTAAAACAACTTGGTTAAGGCTAGGCAACTAAAACAACTTGGTTAAGGCTAGGCAACTAAAACAACTTGATTAAGGTTAGGCAACTAAAACAACTTGGTTAAGGTTAGGCAACTAAAACAACTTGATTAAGGTTAGGCAACTAAAACAACTTGGTTAAGGTTAGGCAACTAAAACAACTTGGTTAATGTTAGGCAACTAAAACAACTTGGTTAAGGTTAGGCAACTAAAACAACTTGGTTAAGGTTAGGCAACTAAAACAACTTGGTTAAGGCTAGGCAACTAAAACAACTTGGTTAAGGTTAGGCAACTAAAACAACTTGATTAAGGTTAGGCAACTAAAACAACTTGGTTAAGGCTAGGCAACTAAAACAACTTGGTTAAGGCTAGGCAACTAAAACAACTTGATTAAGGTTAGGCAACTAAAACAAATTGATTAAGGTTAGGCAACTAAAACAACTTGATTAAGGTTAGGCAACTAAAACAACTTGGTTAAGGCTAGGCAACTAAAACAACTTGGTTAAGGCTAGGCAACTAAAACAACTTGGTTAAGGCTAGGCAACTAAAACAACTTGGTTAAGGTTAGGCAACTAAAACAACTTGGTTAAGGCTAGGCAACTAAAACAACTTGGTTAAGGTTAGGCAACTAAAACAACTTGATTAAGGTTAGGCAACCAAAACAACTTGGTTAAGGCTAGGCAACTAAAACAACTTGGTTACGGTTAGGCAACTAAAACAACTTGGTTAAGGCTAGGCAACTAAAACAACTTGGTTAAGGCTAGGCAACTAAAACAACTTGATTAAGGTTAGGCAACTAAAACAACTTGGTTAAGGTTAGGCAACTAAAACAACTTGATTAAGGTTAGGCAACTAAAACAACTTGGTTAAGGTTAGGCAACTAAAACAACTTGATTAAGGTTAGGCAACTAAAACAACTTGGTTAAGGCTAGGCAACTAAAACAACTTGATTAAGGTTAGGCAACTAAAACAACTTGGTTAAGGCTAGGCAACTAAAACAACTTGATTAAGGCTAGGCAACTAAAACAACTTGGTTAAGGTTAGGCAACTAAAACAACTTGGTTAAGGCTAGGCAACTAAAACAACTTGGTTAAGGCTAGGCAACTAAAACAACTTGGTTAAGGTTAGGCAACTAAAACCACTTGATTAAGGTTAGGCAACTAAAACAACTTGGTTAAGGCTAGGCAACTAAAACAACTTGGTTAAGGTTTGGCAACTAAAACAACTTGGTTAAGGCTAGGCAACTAAAACAACTTGGTTAAGGTTAGGCAACTAAAACAACTTGGTTAAGGCTAGGCAACTAAAACAACTTGGTTAAGGCTAGGCAACTAAAACAACTTGGTTAAGGCTAGGCAACTAAAACAACTTGGTTAAGATTAGGCAACTAAAACAACTTGGTTAAGGCTAGGCAACTAAAACAACTTGGTTAAGGCTAGGCAACTAAAACAACTTGGTTAAGGCTAGGCAACTAAAACAACTTGGTTAAGGTTAGGCAACTAAAACAACTTGGTTAAGGCTAGGCAACTAAAACAACTTGGTTAAGGCTAGGCTAGGCAACTAAAACAACTTGGTTAAGGTTAGGCAACTAACACAACTTGGTTAAGGCTAGGCAACTAACACAACTTAAAGCGCCCCTCCACTGTATATATATATTTTTTTTACAAATAACCTCATTTTGTGCTCAAAGTTAAAAGTAAGCTGTTGCTAAAAAAGGGGTGATGACGTATGACTTAAAGGAATGCTATCATACGGCATGTCATGACTGATACCGGTATATGAATACTGATATAAATAGCTAGCTTTAGCTTCTGGCATTAGCTAGCTGTTAGCCACGTTCGTTAGCTACTTGTTCGCCCAGGTCAATAACGCCACAATGAACGCCACTGAATGATCAATTTGATATAACCCAGTTCAAGTCATGCCCATCACGTTTGATATCTGTTGGCCAGTTTGTTGATAATATAACAATATTGTGACAAACGGTTTACAGAGGTACGGGGCAGCCACACTTTCGCTATAAGAGTTTATTGAAGGCAAGAGTCAAAGCTGTTCTTCTTTTTTGACACCAGCACTGCAGCCATGATGTTGCAGTGGAACAAGCTATTAGCCTTTGGTTCTTATCAATGTAAGCTCTTCGGTGCAAATCAGATGATATGCGACTATACAAATTTAGAACATTTTCATAGAACACCAACGGTTATACAGGTAGGAAAGCTGACTGGAGGGGGACTTTAAGATTATTGGGGTAGGGTTTGGGTTAGGGTTAAAAAAAAAAGAAAGAAAAAGTTAAATGTGACTCACGGTTGAAATGTACACTTTAAAAACGCTGTGACCATGACTGGGGATCGAACACGTGTGAAAGGCAAGTGTTTACGCCCTCCATCCACCCTGACCACAACACCCCTACTGGCTACTGTGCTACTTCAATAGCAGACTCTATATGATGTGTGCAATATTAGGCTACACGTATCTAGAAATGTGATATACAACCTATTTTAGTTCAGAAATTTTCATATTCTACATATCTGTGGATTGCAGTAGTAATATGGGGGCACGTATTTTGCCCCCACCCCTTGTGCCCACTCTCAGGGGGCAGCTGCCCCCTGAGAGGGGGGCGTGGTAGCTGCCACGCCCCCCTCTCAGGGGGCAGCTGTCACGCCCCCCTCTCAGGGGGGCAGCTGTCACGCCCCCCTCTCAGGGGGCAGCTGCCCCCCTCGTAGGGGGCAGCTGCCACGCCCCTCTCCACGTGGTATCATGTGTGCCCACCCCCTCCTCGCCCCTCACCTCTGCGCTAAGCGCACTGTATGCTAAAAACCCTGTCTAATCCATACAGCAGTACTGGTTTATGCAGGCTTCAGGGGTGGCGTGCTGTGACTCTATGTATGCATATAATATTAATAATATATGTTTTTTGGCGGTGCTGGACTGTCAGATGAGTGATATCGACAATATCCCGTCGCAGATGTGGCCTTCACACTACACACACCCTGTCCTGTATGACCTATCGCCTGAAAGGTATGTGATTACAAATAATCTACATATACTGCATAGTAAATCTATTTAGTCTGGTCATAGTGTGGCGTGCTGTGATTCTATGTATGCATATAAATAAATAAATATATAAATATATATATATATATATATATATATAAACTGTATTAATGTTATGGTTTTTATTTGGGGTCTGCCTGGGGCTGCTTAATTAGATAATGGCTGAGGCATATTGTTAGCCCACGAAGTGGGGTCTTCCTGGGGTGCTTAATTTTAACTTTGCTCTCAGACTCTTGAATGCTAAATGCAGCTTTATCAAGATCTGGCTGGCTCGCTCTGTTTTTCAGCAACAAATGCATAGTAAATCTATTTAGTCTGGTCATAGTGTGGCGTGCTGTGATTCTATGTATGCATATAAATAAATAAATATATATATATATATATATATATATATATATATATAAACTGTATTAATGTTATGGTTTTTATTTGGGGTCTGCCTGGGGCTGCTTAATTAGATAATGGCTGAGGCATATTGTTAGCCCACGAAGTGGGGTCTTCCTGGGGTGCTTAATTTTAACTTTGCTCTCAGACTCTTGAATGCTAAATGCAGCTTTATCAAGATCTGGTTGGCTCACTCTGTTTTTCAGCCAACAAATGCATAGCAAATCTATTTTAGTCTAGTCATAGCACTGTTTTGGCATCAGCCCAGAGAGACAAAATAGCTTGATCTTGGACCCAGACGGTGTAATTAATCCTTTGAAGATGGCTCACAGACAGTGGGTCATTGTAAAAGGTGTGAATATTAGGTCGGGGTCTCTCAGCCCCCCTGTCATGGATGCCCCCTGTCGTTAATTAGTGTGTGTCAGGTGGTCTCGGTAGTGAAATTGTCTTTAAAACACACCCCGTAGGAGGGGCCAACAGTGTTCAGGTATATAAGCCCTTGGCAACTCAGCCCTAAGCACTCTTCCAAAAATCTGCGGTTACAGGGCGCTCTCGTTTTATTCAAACTTTTTCTACAGCTCTCCTGGGAAACTCCTACGCCCTCCGTCGTTTTTATTCAAACTTTTTCTACAGCTCTCCGGGAAACTCCTACTCCTCCATCGGTCTCTCTTAGAGCACGACGCTACTCCATTTTATATTTTCACGATGACGGCTGTTAACACAGGTATGTGTGACATCAACCAGGTCCCTGGGGCACCCTCCAGGGTTCGTAGGGACAACAGTGTAGTCCGGGTTGAGGGGGAATTTGAATTTGAAGGGTATCATCAATACGTATATAATATAAGTTATAGAGACGGCGGCGTTGTTTTGGGGCTGAAACACAATGTACCCTCAAGAGAATCAAGCTACTTTAGTGCATGTGAAAATATGGGTCGACGTTGGCTGACAGCTGGAGGCTCTCTCGAAGATGATTATCTTACTAGCACCCCATTCCCTTTTAGACACGACGTTGAGGGTCACATGTCGGTTAAAGACTGGAAGGCCTTTTCGTTCCTGATGGGGACCGAAGTTGCAAGGGCCATAGACTTCGAATTGATAAACGGCCCCATGCAGCGGCAGGTTTGGTTGTTTGGCAGTCGTACAGGCCCCGAGCTTTACAGAGTCGAAGTTAAACGCTGGTGTAGTGCTGACTGCAAGGCGAGCGGAGACTCCTTCATCTATCTCAGCAGATGCCCAGATTTGGAAGCCACTGGTGTATCTAGCGCACTCGATTTTACACGCGCTACGGGTGACTCAGGAGTGGAAAAATGGACTGATGTTTTTTTTTATCTTCAATATCGCGACTGGGATAGGTTGCGCACGATGTTTAGCAAGGTCGATGCGGTCATTAGACGCGACAAGGTTTATGAGCGTCTTGGTGATGTTAGGAAGCGTCTTGTATACAGTGACCATGGCAGCGCTAAAGAGGCTCGCGTCGATGATGAGGATCCTTCCTTGATTTAAATGACTGAGAGACTCAACAACATCAAACCGCAAAACGGTAGGAGTGTGATATTAACATTATTGTTGATATGTGTCTGTGTGTATGTGTGTACATGTGTTATACTTTTTACTAATACATGTTGTCTTCCTTGTGTATTTTTTTATAGATCAGACATCTATGGACATCACTGAAAAGACACCCACCTACCAACAAAAGACATCATCGGAACGGCATCAGACTGGTGGATTTAAACTAGGTCCTGTGGGTCTGTACCGACCGGAGGAAATCAGACTAGACACTACCCTGCAGAAGAACGCAAGCGGCATTCAGAACCTTCTGGATCAGACGACCCCCGCCTACGGTGACCGTGATGCATGGGCGCCATTCCCCGGTCATGCTGAGCGGCAGCTCATGGCTGCTCCACAATACAATAAGCCAAGGATAGACGCCGAGTCGCTCGTGGGCATGCGTGCTCTTATTTCCCGATGTATAAGATCTGCAGCCTGGAAACAAGCCCGGGCCCTATGCAACGGCTGTGCGATCGATCACCCGTCCCAGATCCAACATTCATGTGTGTATGCATTTGATGAAAATATATATGGATTGTACACAAAAGAAATCTATGACTCAGTTTTCAGGCCCCCACTAGCATTTGCTCTACGCCGGCTCGTGTGGTTGATCAGCTCGGTGCTCCACCCTCACGAAAAACTGCTCGGCGCTGCAGAAGCCATTGTGGCGGATCTCTGCCAATGGCCGAATACAGTCGAGTGGCGTTGCGGTGAGTTTGACCCTGCTGGCTCTAAGCATGAAGAATTCCTTAAAGAGTGTTTTCATATCTGGTGTGCTCCACCCACTCACATCGAGTGTCGACGTGTTGACTTCTAGGGCTATAAACCGAACGATCGCTGTGTAAAGTTGTAACTAATTTTCTTTTCTTTTTATTTTATTTTTTATATTTTTTCTTCTTTCATGATGTGGTGTTTTTTCTCTATGATTGCACACTTTTTCTTTTCGTCAAGTAGGGCTTGTTTTATAAAAAATAGACTATCAACTATTATACACGCCTCTAATGATCATACTTTTAGAAACCATGTCCAGTTTGTACGATATAACGTATCTGAATGGGGTGAACTAGTGTTATTGTGTCATAGAAGACACGTGTCTGTTCGCAAAGTGTTGAACTCATTTTTAACGTGTGATGATAATGTATTCGGTTTAGGACATTTAATTGTGTTAGTTGTATTTCTTAATGATGTGTGTAGCCTAAACAATAAACGTTTAATAGATGAAGTATTACTGTATTTGTGCGATAATCATTTAAGTGTGTGTATACAATATTTGAGTATGATTGATAAGAAAAAAATGTTTACGTGTAACCGATAATGAAAATAAATGTATGACGATGTCTGTATTATTCTTATTGATGAGAAAAGAAAAAAAAAAAAAAAAAAATGTTTTTAAATGCAACCAATGCTGTGAAATAAAATAAAAAAAGTGCTGTAACCATTCGTTTGTGTTTTGTTGCTGCATGTTGCTATAGCAATCCTCCCATAATGCATCAGGCCTTACTTGCATGACGGTTAATAGGAGGCATGTCGCATGTCTGTCTGTAGTTGGATAATAATAATGACAGCCTGACTGACGTGTTCACTCACTCACTCACTCCCGCCATGAATCGTCAGTTGGATAAAGTATTTTATGACCCTGCTAACCCCGGAGGTCTTTCCAGCATATCGAAACTCAGACGCGCAGTCAAAGATGCATCGGGGAAGCACCCGCCCCTCGCCACTGTGAAGAATTATTTAATTTCTCAGGATCCCTATACACTACACGTCAAAGCCCCTAAAAACTTCAAGACAAATAGGGTATTGGTTAGCGGTATTGATAAGCAATTTCAGTTGGATTTAGTCGACATGGCTGAATATTCAGCAGAAAATGATGGTGTTCGCTTTTTGCTAATGTGTATCGACACTTTTTCAAAATATGCATGGGTTAAACCGCTTTTGAATAAGTCGGGTCTCGCCGTCACTAAGGCGTTTAAAAACATACTAGCCGATGGACGTATACCTTCCAAAGTTCAGACAGATAAGGGCAGCGAATTCTATAATACACACTTTCGCAAGCTGCTAGGTGTACACAACATTGTGCATTTTTCAACTTATAACGATACCAAGGCTAGCGTCGTAGAACGTTTTAATCGTAGTTACAAGGGTCGTATGTGGAAATTCCTCACGGCTACTAATTCACGACGTTATATTCATGTTTTACAGGACTTGACATCCTCATACAATAACTCACTGCACAGATCAATAAAAATGGCACCATCGCAGGTGAATAAGACCAATGAAAAGGTTGTTTTTAACAATTTGTACAAGATGAAACAACAGAGAGCCGTTTTATCATTTAAATTTAATGTCGGTGATAAAGTCAGAGTGTCAAAGCAGCGTGTTGTTTTTCGGAAGGGTTACGAGCAGACATTTTCGGACGAGTTCTTCACTATATCGGCGCGGATCGCTAGACAACCAGTAGTCTATAAAATACAAGATTTGACAGGCAACGAAATTGACGGGACTTTTTACGAACCCGAATTACAGAGAATCATTGTAGACAGCAATAAGACGTTCAGGATTGAGAAGATCCTTAAACGTCGGAAACAGAGAGGTATAGCGCAAGTTTATGTTAAATGGTTGGGATGGGACGACATTTTTAACTCATGGATTAACCAAAAAGATTTGAGAGACATTCATTAATAAATGCACAACGTTTACGAGCTCACTTACAACCCAGCAAGCTTTGAAGACGTGTCAATCAGCCACCGCACAGCTCCTGAAGGGATGAGCAGGAATGGATTTTATGTGACGCTGGCCAGCAACGCTAGTCATAACGTCTATCCCAAAAACACAATATGGAATTTTAGAACGAAACTAGCAAAATCAATAGCCACCTCTGGAGCGCACGAAGTCGGTCTCATCGAAATGCAATACCCTAAAACGTGGCCTGCGTTTTCAAGACAAGATGCTGTAGTTGAAATATGGGATAGCAAGCGTAATCTTATTAGAGATATTGCGCTCCCGGTGGGGTCATATCCCTCGATGAAGAACATTGTCAAACAGTTCAACCATACGTGCATGGCTGTTTTTGAAACTACACATCCGCCAATATTTCTCGGTTATGACGATGTTACTAACTTCGTCCAGATTTCAGGTGTTGCAGGATCAAAGATTAAATGCAAAGGTCGTTTGGCAATTATCTTAGGCTTAAAGCCAGATGTGGGATATGCATGTACTGAAGGTGTGATCGATGCTGAACATCCGGCTGACATTTATGCGGGGGTCTATAATATTTTCGTCTATTCTGACATTTGCGATCATCAGCATGTAGGCGGTGATTTTGTTCAGCTACTGAGGGCCGTTAATATTGCAGACGACCATAGAAGAGTTGTCACTTTGTCTTTTGACAGTGTACACTACACACGCGTGGTTAAAGACTTAATTGACGATATTGAAATATCTCTAAAAAACGACGGTAACACGCATATACCTTTCAGCTACGGCAAAGTAATTTTGAAGCTACATTTTAGACCCATAAAACAACAGCATTGAAAATGACGATGGTAACACCGTATGTGAGCGATGACGACAAGTACATGCAATATTATTTGAGCCAGGCCGGAGGTCATCTGGACGGATTCTCGGGCGTGTCGACTCAGTACGGAAGTGGATTAGGCGGTCTTTTTCGGAATTTGTTTAGAATCGCAATACCGCTATTTAGAAAAGGTTTTAATTTCGTGAAACCACACTTGCGAACGGCTGCATCTAATATTGCCGGTGACGTCATCAAACGTGTTGTGAGAGGGACTCACCAGGAGGGGGACGGTCTCATACATTATCACCGGCGAGCGCTGAAACGGCCGCCATCTGTCTATCGCCGGAAGAAAGCGGCGTGCAAGAGAGTTAAAACCACAAGACGATCAGCCCCTCGCCGCAGATCAAAAACGCGCCGCAGGGTGAACACATCGCGACATAGGAAGCTCGCCAGAGACATATTTTAGGCTATAAAAATGTCTCTTATCCATACCCTATCCAACGATTGTGTGAAGAGCGAGTTGGACATATTCAGTGTCCCCTGCACTCAAACGTCGATTCAGGGGTCAAATTTTATCGAAATCCCTCCTGTTGCTGCATTAACGGCTAGTGGGCCAATTGAGTTTCATATATCGGCTTCCGGCGAAAATTACCTCGATCTAAACGACACATATCTTTATACATTGGTTAAGATCACAAACAATGACGGTTCAGACCTCGGCGCAGACGATGTGGCCACGCTTATCAATTATTCGGGCTGCGCACTATTCTCGCAGGTCGACATAAGGCTTGGCGATCGTTTAATCACACAGGCTTCAAACACATATCCTTATAGGGCCATTATTGAATGCTTAATTAATTACAGTCAAGACACGCTGGACACTCAGTTTCGCAAAGCGCTTTTTTTCAAAGACACTGCTACAAAGATGGACGTGTCTGCGCTGGACGGTGGGAACGTTGGCCTAGTTTCTAGAAATGTTTACACGAGTCGCAGTCGTCCTGTCGAGTTAATATCGCCTATTCACTGCGATATATTCTTTCAAGAGAAACTAATGTTGAATGGCGTGGATGTTAGCCTAAAATTTACACGCTCAAAAGACGAGTTTTGCATAATGAGTCCAACACCTGCCAAGGCATTCAAAGTGCATATTCTGTCTGCAAGCGTCTATGTAAAGAAAGTGTCTATTTCGCCTACAGTCAGACTGGCTCACAGCAGAGCGCTTGCACACGCTAATGCAAAATATGCTCTGGACCGCGTCGAAGTAAAATCATTTACTGTACCAAACGGAACTCGCATAGCAAATCAAGAGAATCTATTTATTGGTCAAATTCCCAAATTTGTAGTCATCGGTCTGGTCGACAATAATGGATTCACGGGCGATTACACAAAAAATCCATTTCACTTTCAACACCTAAACACCGAATTTATAGCATTATATTCTGACGGTACCTCCCATCCATGCAAACCATTTCAACCTGACTTCGGTAGGGGTCATTACATTAGAGAATATCACCAGATTTTTCAGGCCACTGGTCGTCATATGAAGGATCGGCCTTTGTCTATAACCAGGGATGATTTTGGAAGCGGCTACACATTATTTTGTTTTAATCTCGAGCCCGACGAGGGGACCTCCGGTGGAAATGTTTCGCTGATTAGAAGCGGTAACGTTAGATTAGAAATACGCTTCCGGGAGGCTTTAACACGCACAGTTAACATTATATGTTACAGTGTTTTTGATTCCGTGCTCGAAATCTCAAACAAAAGACAGGTTTTACTTGACTATTATTAGAAATATGAACACTGTGGAAATAAGGAGTATTCTGAGGAAGAAGGTCGTTAGAGGAGTACGTCTGCTCGGCGTGTTCCCCGCTGATGGTCTCCCGCACCGCATAAGGTCATTTCCTGCAATGCTAATAGTGAATACAGATTACAGCCATCTTCCAGGATCACACTGGCTGGCTGTCTTCTTCACAAGAGATAAAAAAACATACTTTTTTGATAGTTTCGGGCATGCCCCCGATTACGGCGCCTTCCCACCCTCCATAATGGCGTTTATAGAGAAAAACTCTCATCATATCTCTTATTCAACGAGACGAGTACAGGACGACAACTCAGCTACCTGTGGTCAACACTGCATATTTTTCCTCTGTAACGCACAGAAAAGGGGCCTATCGTATGCACGTATACTCCGCAAATATGGTGCAAACAAAATTTGTAACGATAATATGGTGTGTTCTTTTGTAAGTCGAATCCAACCTGCTTCATGTAAAGGATATCATGTTAAATGTATGCAATGTTCTACAAGACCATCCTGTGTGTGATATTTTTAAGTGAAATAAATCAGAAGGAGACGAAAATAGTTTTGTGTCTTTTTTATTTATTTCCGACATCTCAAAAAACATTACATCTTGTATATAGAAAACAGGGCATATTTCACATCATTAAGACAGTTTCAAAAACATTTCAATACTATCGCTACAGCAACAAAACAAAAAACAAAATAAAAATAAACACTTCAATACTGTCATTATGACAAAATATACATTCATTGACTGTCAAAGGCGTACATAAAAACTGCATGCAGCATAGCATTTCAATAGGTATAGGAAAACATTGTCAAAAGCATATACTTATGGCAAAATATACATTCATTGATTATCAAAAGGAATACATAAAACTGCACTCTGCATAGCATTTCGATAGGTATAGGAAAACATTGTCAAAAACATATACGTCACGAATAAAATAATGAGAATTGGGTGACAAAAAAACAAAAAAGTCAAAATTAAAAATGTCACAGCTTTGAAAACATGATCATATGGCTTTGTAAAAAAATAAAAATAAAACATTTCAATACACGGCTAAAAAACATTCTTTGTGGTAAAAAAAAAAAAAAAAGAATAGTATGCTCAGTATGATTCCCACAGCTCTGGCACATGTGTGTGAGGGCTGCTAAAGTTAGCTGCAACAGCTAACCGCTTGCGTGTTACAGATCCGAGTGTCGGAGGCATTACAGGTGTGGTAAAACTATAGTTGTGTTCAGCGTTACCATCATCAGCATCAACGTCAACAGCACTGCCATCAGTAGCTTTATTACGATCAAACAGTTCACGTAGTTTTTTGTTTGGTATAGACGAGGATGGTATGTTTAATTCGGCCAGAGTTTTTAAAAACACACCCCATCCGAATGGACGTGAGTGTTCTGCTGTGTTGTTCGTCGCAGTAACATATTTTATTAGATCATATATATGCGTCCCACGGATTGGTTGATTATCAATTATCAACTCGCCGTGATGAGACCATGTAACCTTGTCTTCGGCAGCTGATAATGTGTTAAGAATTAATGCAGCATTATTCCTACTTCTCGCCGGTACGTGTTTTAATACATCAGTCATCACTTTCTGTTTTCCATTCTCAGGCTGCTGTTGTTGTTGGTCAGGGGCATGTTGTTGGTTATGTGTGGGCTCTGTAGGTAGCATGAGAGTCAATGTGTTTTTTTCACGGTCCCCTTGTTTCACCATCGTGAGGTATCTATGTAAAATATTTGCATAACGCGTAGCCTTTTCATAAACATCACCAGATTGCTGATTTAAAACTTCAGACATCAGTCTGTCTAGATCGTTTTGTGCATTTTCTCTGATGTCGGCCGAGGTGTTTGTAGCTTGTAGGCCCCTTAGTTGGCTTTGAGGCACAAGAAACATTTTGGATGTATGCTCCATATATATTCACCCGCGGTTAAATAACCCGGCGATGAACGGTAGGGCTACGGAGAGTATGGGTAGGAGAAATCCGCCGTGTTGATTAATTTTCCGCTTTTTATGAAGTAACTTAATGCGTTTGTTGGCAAACCATCTAATCAACGTCTTACTTTTTTTCAACCGTGTGTGTAGTTTTGGGGGCAGGGGGATGTTGCCTTTGAGGATATTGAGAGCGATCTCGCACAATGCGTTTATGAAGTCGGCACTAGCATGTGATATAATGGCCTTCCGGGCCTGTGGCGATGCTTTATATAGTTTTTGGAGAAGGGCAAAGTTCCTCTGCATGCGCGAAGACATTTTAAAAAAAACTATGTCCTCCGTTTTGGTACATATACTACCGGACACTGTGACAACACGTGACTTCTGAGGCGCAGAATATCTGGAGTGCAGGCCTTATAGTCTATGAAAATATAACCGTATGGCTGGCTCGTAGCGTCGGTGAACGCTTCTATAAAATGTTTAGTATTATTAGGAAACATTTGACGGGCTATTACCGATATCTGCAGCTTATCACGGGGGTTTTTAAACAACGTTAGATAATTAGTATTAAGACTTATCGTCCGACTGGCTTTACCTTGCATGAATAAATTCTGCACAAGATAGACACAAGATAAATTACGATGATGACAATATTTTGTAAAAACATTTCGAACTTCGGCGTTTGAGCTTGCATCATCCATAAGATCGTCCAATATGAGTAAATTATTCAGGGACGGCGGCAAAAGCGTGTCATCACATAAAGAGCTGGGGATACCCTCTATAAATTTAATCGGTCGAATTTTCAATAAATCGTCGTAGGCCCTCTGCCAGCAGGAGTAGACGTATACGACATTTTCTATGGGTTGTGTTATAACCCTAGAGGCATTCTCGATTATGCTCTGTACAAAATGTGTCTTGCCACAGTTAGAGGGGCCGCTAACTATTAAACTGAACGGGTGTACCAGGCGCGCGTCGAAACCGTCCTGTGCATTATTAATATCCATAGGGGAGGGATGTATAGTCACTGCGCACTATCCTTTTGTCATAGACCACCTGCAGCCGTTTAATAAGTGACTCGTTAGAAAGTTGCAGGCTCAATTTATGCCTTTTGATTCTGTCGGCTGTTGTGAGGATGTGTCTGGACTCTGCGCCGGCTACATAACCATGGACCAAGCCCAATAACGATGCATGTGTGACTAGTTTTTGATTTGCGCCCCTTAGCGTCACGCCTTTGCATCGGATCGACGATCGACCCTCGACCGTGAGGTACGAGTAGCATTTTGGCCCGCAGGCTACAAGCTCGGTAATATGCTCCCCGTCGTTCAGTTCACTAGTCAGATCGCCCAGAAAGTCACCGAGTTTAGGCATCCACTCACCGGGGCGTGACGTGAATATTATACTGTCTGTATCACAATACATTAGTCTCTCGCCCAGACGGTCCATCAGACCGTACAGCATTAATCTAGCGTATGCCGTTGTCATCGCTCCGATGAAAATGTTTACGTCGTTAACACGAGCTGCCTGGGGCTCACCGTGTCGCCACTGCACAATAGCTACCTCGTCTGTTAGGAAGCCAAATTGAGTCACATTGAACTGGTCGCTAAACATTAGTTGTGTAAATCTTACAGCGTCAGAAACTAATTCGCATGTAGGCATGTCACATTTCATCGCAAAACGACCCCAAAGACTGTTCAATAAAAGCTTCGAACATGAACGTAGAGCCTTGTTGGCAGTAATCTTTTCCCGGTCTAATTGTATTCCTTCGACGCGATAATAGTCTGCTATGTACCTGTCCTTGTCAGGCTCCGTGACGACGCTACTGGGGAAACCGCTAGCCTCCTGTTTACATTTTAGAAATGTTTTGACATAGCTTTTGAAAAGTTTGTCTGTCTTCTCCTGGAAGTGCCACACCTCATCGATATGCATGATTTTATAGCCCTTGTCGAGAGCTTTCTGGATCTCGAATGAGACCCAGACACCGGATAAACTTCGCTCGTCGTCGGTGTGAGTGCATGGATCATCTTGAGGTGTCTCAACACAGGTGCGACAGAGGGGAAACATGAGTTTACCGTGTGAGCGATAGGGTAAAACCGGATGGTATAGCGCACGGGGTGCGACAACGGTGCACTTGACGAGACCGAAATATTGATCAATACTGTCAAAATCTGTTGTTATTACTTGAGGGTGCCCGATAGGATAAGCCATTTTCGACTGTACATACGGGTACAGGCTCGTAAAATCATAATAATGAATCTTTTCATCATTCTGAACTTTATGATAAAGTTTCATTGCATTTGTCCGGCCGCCGTACAACGCATGTCGGGGTTTAAGTCGCTCTATTTCACGGTATGTACTCATAAATGTTTGGACTGACTGTTCAGTCATTTTCAAACGAGACCACTCGCACTCCCAAATTACATTAACATTCATGCCGCAAACATATCTTAGATAATGTATTTTATCAGAGAAATCTCTGTACAACTCCCCATATGTTTTTTGACTGACAGGATTAATTTCTTGTGCGATTTTGCAGGATTGACAGCCATGGAAAAAACATCCAGCAAACTCGTAAACAGTGTTTGTAGCCTCACAAAAACCATCAGAGTAATAAGATCCGAATTTCTGCTCGCCATGATTAAGTGCATGCCTAATAAAAATGTTCTGTGTACGGGCCAAATATCCTAACCACTGCATTGAAGCATGTGAATATGTTTTGTTTTGCCGTGTATATGCACCGTCATAGGTCAAAGCTATCTCGTCTTTGTGGAGATGGCATGATTTGAAGGTGCCCATACATGCTGAAGCCAACGTTATGTAGTGAAACGGATCAACCCCAGCGCTATCAATAAAGGCAGACCTATATAGCATGCAAGCCTTGCGCAGAATGAGCACATCATTAATGCAGTATTTTACCAACTCCTCTTTAAAATCAAATATTTCGTCTTTCTTTGTCTCGTACCAAACCATGAACTCTTTTTTACCATCATCACTCATGGAGGCATAACCGTATGCTTCTTTTGGGGGGTAGGCACCACGATATGTCTCATTCGCTTCTGTGTTAAAAAGATGCGGGAAATTTCCCTTTAGACAGTCTGAAAAACCCATCGCCGCAGGCGTTTCAGCGAGTCGCATAGGCAGAAATGCACACGAATCATTCCAACGCTGCGAGAGGGTTGGATCATAGACGCTGGTAACCTTACTACCCTTGACGATTAATTCTGGGGTTAACCCCTGCGACACCAGATAATTTAACACTAAATATGAGTCAAAACCGCTAGCATTGTGTGCCAGGAATGTATAACCCTTATACTTCGGTACTCTAAAAAATTCTACAAACTGCGCTATGTTACAGAAAATATGGGGTGTTTCCGAGTTAAACTCCATACCCACTACACAGTTGGCAACATGTCGCCCTTCGATCAAGCGTGTTTCGGCATCATAAAATATATATTTTTGATGCAACGGCTCCTTTGCGGCAGGTTGGATGTAACACATGTGTCTGGAGCCGTCAGTGCCGAGATAGTCTTTGCATTTAGAGCATCTGGGCTTCGGACAGACATGTATCGAATTGAGACCTCTGTATGTATTCTTACAGTCTTCGCAAAACGAAACATACGAACAGGGGCTGTGGGTGTGTTTGGTGTGTTTTTGTTTGTGTAGATCAAAACAAGCTTTTGATTTACAGATGCGTTTACATTCGGCGCATTTGATTGTAGTCCCGAGGTTCACCACGTGATGCCCATGTTCAGTGGTGTAGCATACGTTACACATATATTTGCATGTATGCTTAAAAGCCTCGTTATAGAACTGATAACAGAGCTCACATGCATATGAATTACCGAAAAAACCTGTCGGGTTCGAAATACGGTAGTAGTGATTGTCGAACAAAAATAACCAGACCGTCCTAGGATGAGGCTCATCGTGCGTCATAAATGGTATCAGGCGTTTTTTCGCATCTTTGTGATAAAAGACAATAATTTTAACACCGTAGAGCTGTTCAAATCGGTTTATATCGGAGAAATTCACACGGTGTTCATATTTAAAATGCAGAGAATCATACATCTGTCTTGCCTGCTGCAAGCAGACTGTCTCTGAAATACCACTGTTTAGAAAGTTTGCCAGACACATAGCGAAACATAACGAGTCCTCAGATTTTGGGTCGTAAAGATGTCGAATTTTTTTTTGTATTATGTCTTTATAAGGAACAGCGCCCAATTTCAAACGCGAGCCCCCACCCGACTGGTTACGTACTACCGTTATAGCCAATTCTAAATCGCCATCGCTAATTGAATCATCGTTGCTCTGAACCGCCTGCGACACTTGGTCAAGAAAATCATCGCCGCTATAGCTATCGTCTGCAACCAACACGGCCTGTACATCCGAGGCGAGTGATTCCCCACTTAACACTACGTTTAGCATACTCCCCTCGGGCGATTGGACAACCGCATCGTTTATTAGGCCGGTCAACGCTTCACGAACTAATCCGGGGACTAATTCCAAGTTTTCGGTGTTAATATTTTGCAAATTTATTCTCTGCTTATATTCGATAGCATTAAATTTTGGTATCTCCCGGATTAGCACTCCGGCGCGTGACGGACCTGCTACGTCAGTGGGCATGTCCGCCTCTATACGTGGAACGTCCGCCTGCCCTGCGGGCGACGCGTCCGAGACAGCGGGGGGGTCTGGTGCGTGTGGCGATGGCGCGGCTGACTGTTCAGTGTGGGCATGGGGTGTGTTTGACTCTATATGCGACACGTCTGATTGTCCAGTGTGGGCGTGGGGGGTGTCTGCCTCTATATGTGATGTGTCTGATTGTTCAGGGAGGACTCTGGGTGGGTTTGGCTCTATGAGTGATGCACCTGATTGTTCAACGAGGGCTCCGGGGGGGTTTGGCTCTATGGGTGATGCAGCAGTCTGAGTGGAAGTATCGGATGCAATAGAGACACGCTTTTTTTTTTTTTTTTTTTTTTTTTCTTCTTTTTTTTTTCTCCTTTTAATTTTAGCGGTTAACCGTCTAACCAAACGTGTCTGTTGATCTATCCAGTTTTCATCATCATCACAGTCACTATTTAACCCTGTAGGCAGCGAGTTTGCAATAGCAAAGGGGATAGCACCTAACTCCCAGGGTCCTACAGCGGGCTCACGGCGAGAGTCATTCTTACAATATTTATACGGTACACCGTGCATCGGTGGTTTAGTCCGTTTAGGCATTGTTTACAAGGTTAAAATAACGACAGCGATGATAGTGACTACAGTGATGCTGGGTGATGGTGCGCTTTCAAACGTATGGATCTAGCGTGCTAACGATGTTAACAGCAGACACACACTGTTTTGAAATCTACACAAAGCTCTAACCCGCCTCTCGATGCGACCTATACCCGAGGCGTTACACCGTATGGCTGTATTCAGGCAGGCGTGGCTCCTACGTATTGTTCTATAAACGTTCTGACAGGACCTGCGTTTATTTTTCTTCTTCTTCTTCTTTTCCTCCTGTTGTGGTGGTGGTGGTGATGACGCGGCAGCAGATGTAGGATGCAATAGTGTCAGCTGAGTGCATAAAGATGCGTATTGACTTACAGATGATGTGGAGGGCTCAGCTTGATCAGAAGATGATAAGACGTTACAGTCGACCGCTTGAAGTAGGCCTAGTTGACTTTCACCCTCCGCCTCCTCTATGCTCCCGGACTCGTAGACCGCTTCTCCCGTCTTCTCCGCCAACACCCCTGTTACCGCCGCGGTACCGCGACAAGCAGCATCCGAGGGGTCATCCGATATACTGAAAAAACAGCAGAGAAAACCCACTTAAAATCAAAAAGCATATAGGATACAGTACGTCCGCTTAAAAAACAAAAAACAAAAACAAAAAAACAGACACAAATATAAAGCCACAGCACACAATGCCATAATATCATACGTATACTCACGCCTCCTGTATAATCTCATCTAGCTCCAACGATGTCAGGGTTGTCGGGATGTTCTCTAGGACCTCGCGGAAATCCAGCGAAGATAGTAGCGGACTATCATCCAACGATGATAATGACGGAGCCGATGTCAAGTATTGTGTCAGCGAGACGTTGTCATCAAGACCGTATGGATGCTGAACATCTTGGTTCGCGCTGCAAAATAGAGATCATGGTTTTTTAAAACACACATCTATATAGATATAAACACATATAGCTTATATTATTAGATATAAATAAATAAGATGCACGACATACCAATATAACAGACTGCCATGCGGGGTAGAGGGCAGGCATGCACTGTGGATATCAGAAAACAGGAGTTAGACCATATTTTTTTTTTTGTATTAATTAGCAACATCTGACATGACTATACAGTGATACTTACACTCCCGGGGGTATAGATGGGTTTGTTATATCGCTGAGCACACTGCGTCGTCGAGCTCCGCGTTTGCCACCTTTTTTTTTTTTTTTTGCAGGAGAGGTATGGAGATAATATTTAACATTATATTTCATACTGAAGGACTCATCCGTAAAAACAATATATATTGAGATAAATGTTTTTTTTCTCACCAGAATTCTCAGCATTGAAACATGTATTGTGAAAGCCAATGCGTGCGTCCTCATCGGCTAAGGCCTCCTCAAATCCTGTCTTTTTAAAATGATACAGGCACAATCATTGACATGAAGAAAATAAAAGACAAATCAAAAAAAAAAATATACAAGATAGAGAAAGTTTCAGCTTACCGTAATAGAGAGACATCCTTTACAGCGTGCAAGACAACAGGTTAGCGTGATGAGTTTTAAGCTGGGTTGCCAAGGGCTTATATACCTGAACACTGCTGACCCCTCCTACGGGGTGTGTTTTAAAGACAATTTCACTACCGAGACCACCTGACACACACTAATTAACGACAGGGGGCATCCATGACAGGGGGGCTGAGAGACCCCGACCTAATATTCACACCTTTTACAATGACCCACTGTCTGTGAGCCATCTTCAAAGGACTAATTACACCGTCTGGGTCCAAGATCAAGCTATTTTGTC
>NC_139627.1:21165378-21212878 GCF_964638095.1 Poromitra crassiceps | reverse complement strand
AGTAAAACCAGCGCTATTACTATTACTAATGTAGACTTTATAGTGGAACCAAATTTCTTCATTGCAAATGCCCCCCCCCCCCCCCCCTTCCCCCCCATCATTGTCATTCCAGTTTCCCGTGTCGATATCGGCGACTTACCAGTTAGGGCTGGCCGATATGAACAAAATCAAATAACTATTGGTGCTTCCACAAAATATTTACACAGTGAGATTTTTTATAAATAATCGTCAGTAATGTGGATATAATGACTAAGTGGGTGAAGGCAAATAATAGAACAGCTAGAACAGTCTGGTAAGTTCAGAAAATGACATCACTTTACTGTAATGCAGCCTTTGAAAACAGGAAAAGACAACTCTTGTGTCATATCACCATATTACCATATCCAAAATCTAAGATGATATCTAGTCTCATATCACAATATCGATATAATTTTGATATATATTGCCCAGCCCTACCTTCAGTCAAAGCCAAGCTGCTGTCAGGTCTTCTCCGCTGTGGCATCGAGCGGTCCCCATCTCTCCAATCGTGTCTTCCTTTTTTCCTCTCCTCCCTGGCTCTCTGGGCATGGCGTGCAGCCTGGCGTCGCCCCGGGTGGGGTGGATGGGCGCAGTGTTATCTCGTGGTTTGGCGAGGGCGAGATCACACATATTTGTAGGGCGATATCCCTCCCACTTCCAGACGTCGTTGGTACGTCACCTTGTTACGTACACAGGCTTCGCTCTCGCAAGTGGTTCAACGCTCTCAGACATCTCTACCAGCTTTATGAGGACTCACCTACAGAGAGGTCAGACATCGACACGGCTTTGTGTGGACTCACCTACAGAGAGGTCAGACATCTCCACGGCTTTGTGTGGACTCACCTACAGAGAGGTCAGACATCTGGGCTTAATGTGGACTCACCTACAGAGAGGAGGAGCGTTTTCGGTACTTCTACTTTGTTGAGTTTTTCCATTTTCACCCCAAAGGGGTTTTCTACTGATTACAGTAAGTGTGAGAGTAACTTTGCAGAACTCATATCAGTGCAGAATGCAGATCACAAGATCAGAGTCATTTGCTTAGAAACATACCGTACTCACCTTTCCCATTTAAAATATCCATCTTGACGTGTCCACCGATTTTTCATCTTTTTCTTAGTCAAATTTCATTTTATTTTCTAGTTTTCAACACTTGAAATGACATCTCTCTCTCTCTCTCTCTCTCTATATATATATATATATATATATATATATATATATATATATATATAATTTATTTATTTATTTATTTATTTAGGTTAATAAAGTTGATTTGAGTGGATTGGATTTCTGTAGTTGAAATCCAATCCACACTTGGTTCAGTGAAAGATGTGCCCACTGCATTTTTATAAGGTTGTGTGCGTGCGCGCGCGTCCGTGCGTTTCCGAGATAGTAGGAGTGTGTGTATGACAGTGATTGCTTGTGTATGCCCTCACTCATAAACCACGGTTGAATGTGTGACTCAGGGACATAGCTATTCTCTCATATGATGCCTTTTATTGCACCTCATTTAGTATGCTAGATTTACCATAAACTCTATTGGTAGTTTTCATACTGAGCAGAAAATAAACTCAAAAGATGAGCCGTAGTGCGAGCTGTAGTCCCGACTCCCAACACATTCCGTCTTTTAAAGCATTTGGTGTATTTTATAACGTACGCACACACACACTCACTGACTGCCACACACCCACACCGACTGCCACACACGCACACACACTGACTGACACGCACACACAAGCACACACACACACACACACACACACACACACACACACAGACAGACAGACAGACAGACAGACAGACAGACAGACAGACAGACAGACAGACAGACACACACACACACACACACACACAGAAACAACTTCACCATGGCTAAACTCGTTTCCACAGGCCGGATGGCCCAGTTGTTACCTCCTGCTCACATTCTACAAACAGGATATGGCCAAGAGGGTGCTATTTTGTTTAGCTAGCAAACGTTAACTAGTTTCCAGGTCAGTAAACTGTAAACAGTAAACTCTTCCATGATCTCTGAGGGACCACGCCATGTTGCCAGATTGAGTGATTTTCCACACAATTCGGCTGTTTTGAATTGCATTGTGCGGCGGGTTGGGGGAAATGGGCTTTGGCGGGTTGTGAGAGTTGCTTTGGGGCTTGCAGTCTGGCAAATCACTGTACTTCTGTCAGCAACAGTTCCTCTGCAGCCGCTCCGTCAAACAGGAAAAAAGTACCTGTAATGTTTGTATTTTTGGGCCAGCGCTAGCGCAGCCCTGTAGAGCCTACATGTCCACTCTATCTGCGTGCCGATCTGCGAACCGATCTGGTCATCTGCACAACAATCCGAGGAAGCCTCATCCTTTGGGTGGCACGCTGCGGTATAGCAAAGGAAATGCAGGAAACGTGACTCCTTCCAGAGCATTTTGCAAACTGTTTCCACTTTCCAGCTTTACTTTACTCACCAGTTTGACGTTTTCTGGTCCAAAATAATCCAGGTTGTAACGTACCTATCCAACACTGCCTCGCATCCAGCGCATTGCGCCTCCTCAGCTGTTAACTGACAATCCAAGATCCAACACACAGCTAATCCGTCATTTTGGACAGACTAGTGGACACAGTCAATGCCTGCGGCTAATGTTTTTAAGGCCAAAATGGCGGCAGCGCTGCTTTTATAACTACACTAATACCCAGAGTGCCTTGCGCCAAGAAAGACAAGCAGTCGGGTTTTCTAATACATAATTGCATCATTCACCTACAGACTTTTCAAACAGATTTGATTGCATGATGATGTTTTCTTTGTTGTGTTTGTGAGGGCCAGATTTTCTAGTATTCAATATGTTCTTGGATTTTGTTTACCCCTTAAATAACATTTAGAAATGTAGCTACAACACTGATCAGATCCAATTGTATATAGGCTATCTATACATTTATCTATATATAGATGATATATTATACATTATAAGATATTCATTACAATATCAAATTATATCATATAATACAATTAAGAGAATATATGATAATATAATGTGATATTTAGGTGATTGATTAAAAGACACAAAAACATTGGGCTAAACAGGGCAGGTAAATAGTAGAGATGGGCCGATACCGATACTGGTATCGGTACTTGGCTCCGATACCGTACTCAAGTACTCGTATCGGTATCGGGAGAACGTCCCGATACTCTGGCCCGAGTACTCTGGACCTCCTTGGTTTAAAACTCAGTGAAAGTTGTTTTATATTTTGTACCTTAATGTATTACAATTAATACAAAAACTCAGAGAGTTACAGAGAGAGTTACAGAGAGTGACTACTAAGCATTTATTTGACTGTTTACTATTATTTAACATACTGTTGTACTCAATTCTGTTTTGGGTTTTGGCTGTGCTGGTGTGTGCTGCTTAAAGAAGGTAAAGAAACTGTAAACAAATAAACAGTATCTTAAGAATCAGCAGTGTTATTATTTTCATTGTGGTAATTGAACATTACAGTATCATTAAAAGTACAAGGCATGACAATGAAATGAAATTGGGGGAAAAAAGGGGGTAAAATAAGTGGTTACTCAACAAAAACAAAAAGTACTCGTATCGGTACTCGGTATCGGCGAGTACCCAAAATTAAGTACTCGTACTCGTACTCGGTCTGAAAAAAATGGTATCGGCCCATCTCTAGTAAATAGCCTATTTATTTTTGGGGTAAAAAATATCTTAAAATCAAACACGTCGGCTATTTGATTTTAAGGTGTAGCCTACACCAACACACAACATCATCCTGCAATGAAATATGTTAGACAAGTAAGTATCTTTCATACTTTTGCCACTAACAGGCTCGTCAATGCTTTTTCGCGCTGGCCCTATGCTAGTTTTCGACCTAGCCTTGTGTATTGTTATTTATTTTTACCGTTTGGTAACTATAACATAACTGTATTAATCGGTCAAAATTACTGTATTATCGGTCGTTAACGGTTGACATCGCTATTTCAAGTACTTTTTTTTCAAGTACCGTAAATTCCGGACTATAAGCCGCGGCTTTTTCCCTGTTTTTTGGCCCTGCGGCTTATATAAAGGTGCGGCTTATCTATGGATTTTTTCAGAAAAAAAAAAAAAAATACAAATAAAATCTCTCTTTTTTAGCACTCTTTCTAACTATAAATCCACTTCTGTTTTAATTTCCTCTCTTGCCCTCTTTTCACCACACCGCGGACACTGTGTGCACTGTAAAAATAAACAAAGGTGGTGTTGTGTTATGTTGTTTTGTTGAAATGTTACGGTAATACGGTAAATGGGAGCTTCCTCAAACAGCCAACAATCCCCTCTGTGCGTGAACCCTTACATATGGTAATTACGGTAAGCAAACGGCCACTCGGTGACCTCCAAAATCGATGGATTTTACAGGTTACACAGCTTCATCAGCACATTTTATGTGCATTGCTTTGCTGCTTGTTTTTTCGATTATTTTTTTGTAAAGCACCTTGAATTGCCTTTGTGTATGAAAGACTTGACATCATTGGCGGAAATCAACCGGTTACTCCTACCGGTTCAAAGTTCATCAGCAGCCCGGAATCACAACAAGACGAGCAGTAGAAGCAACTCTCTCTCACTTACCATGGGGAAGGTACGCAGAAATTCACACGACGCAGCTTTCAAGTTGAAAGCAGTCAATCTCGCATTAAAAGAGGGAAATAGAGCAGCAGCGCGTAACCTGGGCATCGACGAGTCAATGGTGAGGCGTTGGAAGGTGCAGCAGGAGGAACTGTCTCAGTGCAAGAAGACCAAAAAGTCCTTCAGAGGTCATAAAAGCAGATGGCCCGAACTTGAAGATTCCCTTGAAGATTGGGTGTTGACCCAGAGAGCAGACGGCCGAGGCGTTTCCACGGTGCAGATCCGACTGAAGGCCAAAACAGTCGCCACCGAAATGAAAATTGAACATTTCATAGGTGGCCCATCTTGGTGCTTCCGATTCATGAGACGAAAGGGACTGTCCGTCCGGGCGAGAACTACTGAACAACTCCCTCCCGACTACCAGGAGAA
This sequence comes from Poromitra crassiceps, assembly GCF_964638095.1. Classification (NCBI taxonomy): domain Eukaryota; kingdom Metazoa; phylum Chordata; class Actinopteri; order Beryciformes; family Melamphaidae; genus Poromitra; species Poromitra crassiceps. The sequence goes on along the minus strand of NC_139627.1, from coordinate 21,207,842 downwards.
AATCACAAACTTCGGCGAATTCACACAAAGGAAGATCACGGAATATTATAGGAGTGTGAAAACATCCACAATCACCAACGGGTTCCAAAAGGCTGGACTGCTGCGGGATGAAGAGGATGACGCCGCCACAGCTGGCGCTGAGGGACGTCAGAGGCTTCAGAGGCTGTTCGATGCCGGTGTCGAAGAGGAGTTCGTTGGTTTTGAGTGACAATGAAGGAGAGAGGAGAGTGGTTGACGAAGCCACCCTGAACCTGTTCGTTTCCGACACTGAAGATGAGGACTTTGGTGGTTTCAGTACGCAGGAAGAAGAGGAAGACGAGGATTAGTGACTTGACTTCTCTGGTTACAGCCGTTTGCTGCACATATAGCCTATTGTTGTGTGATTTTGTCTGGGGATTAGTGACCTGACTTTTGTTTTGTTTTGTTGAAATGTTAATAAATGGGAGCTTCCCCAAACAGCCATCTCTTTCCCGACAATCCCCTCTGTGTACGAACCCTTACATATGGTAATTAAACATCAAAACGCCCGCGGCTTATAGTCCGGTGCGGCTTATATATGTAAAAAACAGTCAATTTTGCTGCTGCGGCTTATATACCGGTGCGCCTTATGGTCCGGAATTTACGGTATTAGAGTTAGCAGTTCCAATATGTGTCCTTACTAGTGCTGCACGATTTTGGGAAAAGGTACGATTGTGATTATTGTGGACAATATTGTGATTTGCGATTGCGATATAATAAACAAACATTAGATTTTTTTCTCAAATTCATTTTTTGTTAAAACATTTCTGCATTCTGTGTTTGGCTTTTTACGTTCATTTTTCCATCAGAAATAGTGTCTAATAAGTGGGAATGAATAAATGTCCAGAATTTAATAAGATATAAGAAGTAAATTTACACAACAATGCACTATTTCTAACAAATGCTAAAAGTCAGAAATACAGTAGATGTACAAAACATAATTTAAAAATTATTTTAAATTTTTGTTTGTAAAGTGCTTATAAGCCCTTGTTCACATAAGACGCCTTAACGTAAGCAGAACTGAAGCTTGAGGCAGGCTCACGCTTAACCGTTCACACAAGAAGCCTTCTCTTTTCCTCTCAGCGCCTACTCAGCGCCTTGAACCCGCCCACAAACTCTCATTGACTTCATGCCTGGCTTGACAGATCAATGCTCGGCTTCAGCACGCGTCACGCTTGGAATAGGTGTGAATTCTGAATGATTGCTTGAGCAAGAGTGAGCGTGGCTTCAGCGTGACACGTGCGCAGGTGGTGCGAACGGCTTCGCCTGTTAACAAGGACCCCTATATGAAACTTGTGGGTTCAGCGTAGGTAGAGCTTAGGTTGAGCGTTGCTTCGGCGTCCTGTGTGAACAGGCTGTAAGCTTCTCATTGTGTGCTTCAAGTAAAGAAATTGTGAACAAAACATTAACTTCAGACAGACATCTGTGTCCTGTCATTTACATGTATTCTACAGTAGTCCACCACTAGGGACACTATCGTAAAGTAGTCACTGTTGAGATGCTGTGAAATGAACTTCAGTTCATAGTAGAAGAAGAGTAAAATGGCTGATCCCAGGCATGAATCAATGGTATGTTGTCATGCATTCCTTTATAACTGAGGACTGGTAATCTTACAACTTCAAAGGTCATGAGCTGGGCGGTGACGTCATCAGAGCTGGTATTTCCCATTCCAAACTCGTAGGAGCCTCAGCAGCCCCAACCTCAAAAATCAACAGTAGTAGTAACCATAGTAATATTGTTTAGCACTTCTGTTTTGTTTGTGTCTCATTAAATCAGCTGTACACACAGCACTGCCTAACTTCTATCTGTGTGGACATGAGGCTGCAGTGTTTGTATGCGCAAAATGCCGCGAAATGCCATGTTGTCAATTGTTATTGCTAACAATGGCTAGCCTGGCTAGCGACTGGATCTGACCAATGAACGGTGAACTTCCCAGCTCAAGTTTTCTGCAAATGGAACGCTAACAAAACGGATGTGATGTCATTTAGCCTCCACATCCCAGTTATTTTGCGATAAAGGAACCCATGATTACTGCTGATATAACTTGTAAACTTATTACAGTTTAGCCTGTTGAATTGTTGAATTTCAGCCCAATTATATGTCAAATTCTGCAGTATTCCACGTTTTACAGTTGATTACATTTTTATTGGTCAATGCGGATTTCATATGGCTCTAGTTAGCTGTTAGCATGGCTGCTCCGAGGTTGATGTTGCCGCATGGACTGGTTTATGTGACGGACATGTAACTTCCTGGTCAGACGTAAAGTAAAGAGTAAAGCACGTTACTGATATTCTGCTCTCCCTCTCGTCATTATGTGATCTTAGAGGCATAAAGATTACACAACATAACGTAGCTAGCGAATGCTAGCCAGCTTCTCCACGTTAAGCGGCCGACTTTGTACTTTTAATTTTAACGAACGTCTTAATAGTTACTGCAGTGTACGATAAGACTTACATTTAAACGACAAGTACAAAGTCGGCCGACTTTAGCTGCTTAACGTGGAGAAGCTGGCTAGCATTAGCTAGCTACGTTAGCTTGTGCTTGTGACTAGCAAGACTGCTGCAGCTGCTCTGCCAATTGGTTAGGCAGTGGTTCTCAAATGGGGGTCCGCGGACCCCCAGGGGTCCGTGGCACTTTGCCAGGGGGTCCGGGAAAAGTTTTCAAGTAAAAAAAAAAAAAAAAAAAATGTTTTTTTTTTTTTTTTTTTTTTTTTTAATAAAATGCTACATGTTACTTATTCCTTCTCAAACTACTTCCTACATGGTGCTAGTCTATCAAAATATCTTGGCTGTCATTGATTGTGTTGCATAGTGGTTTTCTGTACTGTTAGGCGGCGGGCCCAGCGGAGATTTCGTGCACTTAAACGATCCCTACCGAGGGAAAACCCAGTCCTTTATTAACAACTGAGACATGTCTCAACAAATGAAAATAAATTTGTTGCCACCCGTTCTTTCTTGCCATATTTTGTGATCGCTAACTCTGTCAACTTGCATTTTCTCCGGTAAAGAGAGCAGACAGCTATGTTTAGGGTCCCCCATGCATGACGTATTTGTACTTATCATCCAATAGCGGGCTTGGAAAAGTATCACGTGGTTCACGTTGCTCTTGTAGTTCCTGGTTACTGTCAAATCCAAACACCACAACATCACACGCTGTTAACTTTTTGGAATGATTTTCAGTGGCACTTTACTATGATTTGTATTAATTTATATAATATTAACTTAGCCAGCAATTCGGTGTTAAGACGTGACGTCAGTTGTGAAGGTTCGGCAGCTTCTGGTGGCTTGGAAGTGGGGCACGCCACGCCAGATAAAATACTAATTTATGGTAAGTTCTTTGGTAAATTTGCCCTTACAACTAACGTTACCCCTTTCAAAGTCTGTTTATTTCATTAGCAACTTTTGTGAGCTAGTCAATGCAGTACAACGCTATGAGCACTAACTGATCAGTCTGTAGGCTATGCTTCCCTTGGTCTGTCACTTGGACTAAAACGCTAGCTATTGTGATTAACTATATTAGGTGTCCAATACAGTTAGATTTAACATACAGAATTTCAAACAAATCAGGCCCTTTATCACAACGGATGCGGCTAAAGCCTATCTCCACTGTATGATCCTCTCTCACATAGACTACTGCTCCACTGTTTGGTCCTTCGCTGGTGTCACTGTGCTCAAACCCCTTGAACAGCTCTATAAAAAAGCCATCAAGGTGTTTGACAAAAAACCACAATCACATCATCACTGTGAAATCCTAGAGAAATATCAGCTCCTTAGCTTTAACAATTTTAGAACATTTAAAAGCACGTGTCTAATCTATAAATGTTTACACGGCTTGGCTCCTCCTCCTCTAGGGGAGTTCATTAGAAGGAAGAATAGAAATTTGAGCACAAGGGCAGCAGCTAGGGGGGACTGCGAAGTCCAAGCTAGAAAATCCACGTTCTCAAAAAACACCTGGTCAATCAATGGCAGCACTAGCTGGAACACACTTCCTATGGCTATTAGGGAAAGCCCCACTTTTGCGGCATTCAAAAGCCAGCTCAAAATATGGCTTAAAACAAACCAAATTTGTGAACACTAGCTTAATAGCTGCCTTCCAAATCTTCTTCTCTTCCTGCACTAGGCACTTCACCACTTAAGTGTAACACTTAAGAGAGAGTAGAGTAGCCTTCATATTGTTTCTATGTATTGTTATCTTGTAACCTGTCGAATGGAAGGTGTAGTATTCTTCTTTTAGCACTGACATGCTGCATGTACATCCTGTCTGTGTTTTGCTGTAATTTTGATGTCTGTAATGTGTGGTATCTCTTGCGATGACACGCTACAGGTATATCAGTTTGTTGCGTACATCCTGTCTGTGTTTTGCTGTAATTTTGATGTCTGTAATGCTGTGGTATCTTTTGCGATGACACGTTACATGTATATTTCAGTCTGTGCGTTGAATGAATGAAATGAGTGACTGTTTTGATATTTATTGGGGACAACGGATGTAAATTAGCATTAGCTAACTCCGGCATATTTACATGTTTTTGTATATAGAGGCTTCTGTATTTCTGAACATGTCCATTAATGTGCATTGTCCCGTCACAATAAACCAATAAAGAAAGAAAGAAAGAAATACCAACATAATAAACAGCAGCCAGCATATTTAACTAACGTTACAGGCAGGGGTGTAATGGTTGGTAAATTAGTTGGGTAAACTATCAACCTCATTTAAAAAATGTGGCTATTACCTCAACTACAGTATATTTTAGTAATCTGCTCACTAGTCTCTAATCTAGAGTAACGTTACATTTGTATTAATAACACAAACATTTTAATTAAAATTACTTAAAATTAACCAATGTGACTTACTTATAGATTTTTGGACAGGCAGCAACATTGTTTGATATTTTATATTGATTTGTTGGACAGGTTTGAAAATCTGACATGCTGCAAAACCAGGCTGACATGGCTCACTGTTGTCTGCAAGAATCTACTGCCTCCAACCTTCAATGACAGGATGACCTGATGGAAGCCAAATGAGTGCATCTGTAGCTGCCCGTTTCTGCTATCATGATGTAGACTACTGTCTGGGTCTTCAAATGTAATTAGAACCTCAGTTTAAATATAAAATCACTTCTTTGCTTAATTGTCATGTTTATACATCTGCACGGTCAACCAAGGAGCAGGCAAAAGTGGCTTTTCATGTTTTGTAGTGTGTTCTAAGTTGTAAATAAAAGAAACAGATTGCACACTCATAACTCCTATGCAGTCTTTTTATTTTAACTTCTATAGATCAAGTATTTCAACAAATCTGAAGGTTTGAGCCGTGAAAATAAATGAACTGAGACCAGCAAATGTCCATCTGTTTAAATGAATTGTGGATGATTTTTTTTGCAGGAACACTGAAAATATCAGATGGTATTACAGTTCATGCAAAACATCTCAACTAAAGAGAGAACAAATCAGCCAACAACTCTGCAAAATTAAAACAATGACTGGAATATCTATCAAGATGGCTGATGTCAGATAATCTATAATCTAACAGCCTGGAAATATATTTGGCTAACAGACAACAGCGTAGTCACTTCTGGTAAGAGTGACCTGGTACAGTAAGCTGGTCACTAGGGGTGTCACGATACACTCAGTTCACGATACGATACGTATCACGATACTGGGTTCACGATAACGATACGATACGATACGATTTTAACAATATTTTTTTTAACTTGAATAATGACAATATATGACTGGAAAAGTAGTATTTTATTTGAAATGCACAAATACAAAACATGCTGTTGTGGGAAATTGTTATTACAATAACAACTAGAAAAAACATGAGATTGGAGATAAGGCTTATCTTGAAATAGAATGAGTTACACCGTCACTTATTTACTTTGAACTAAAAGGTTTCTCAGCAGTATAAATTCTCATTATGCATCTTCAGTTTTTCTTCAAACTCAAACAACAAGACTTTTCTTAGTCTATTTTTTATGCATCTTCAGTTTTTCCTGTCAAGTAAACAGTTTTGCCAGAAACTCAATTGAATGGTTTCTCTCCTGTATAACTTCTCATGTGTCTCTTCAGAGACTTGTTCAACTGAACTACTTTCCACACATTGAACTTCAACAAACAAAGACGTTTCTTTGTCTACTTTTGGAAAAAAAAAAAAAAAAATTTTTTTTTTTTTTTTTTTTTTTTCACGATATGAGATTTCATCTCAACGATACATATCGTGACGTTTTACTATCGCGAAATTTCGTGGGACGATATATTGTGACACCCCTACTGGTCACTGAAGACACCTCAAAACCTCTTGATAGCTATGTTTGATGATGCAAATAATGAAACAGTGTTAAATACTTTGTGTCACCAAATCAGTTTTAATGATCATTATAAGAGACATTACTTATGCCAGCCTGTTGACCAAGATACTTGATATCTGAAAGTCTATCAACCTAGATCAGGGGTGGGACATTTTTTTTCCAGTGGGCCATACTAACTTACATAATATAAAGTAAGCGAAGTGCAACACATTGGACTGATAACTGCCAACACTCCTGATTTTCATGGGGGTCTCTCTATTTGTAACCCTCTCTCCCGCTGTGATTGGTAATTTCTCCTGTTAATCTCCTGATATCATAGTGATACAAATCAAATGGCTGTAGCGGATTAGATTTATTAACGTGATGCTGTCTTTTATTGACTTTTTGTGCATTGTTTTGTTTTCCTTTGAGGACGTTGGGTGCCGGATTGAGATGGTCCAGGGGCCGGGTCCGGCCCATGTGTGACCTAGATGGTTCTGTATTGCAGGACACTGCAGTTGAGGGTTCTGACAGGACACAGATCCATTGGAATTGGTGGAAATATACCTGCAAAGAAAACAGAAGAAGTCACTTTTTAATCTCATACACTGCAGTGCTTAGCAGAGCCCTGTCCAGTGCCCACAGAAGTTTAGTTAAACTCTGGGTCACAATATTGTAATTATTTTTATTTTGGGTTCACAGCCATCTTCATTTATCAACATTTATAGATTCTCTTTCACATTTGAGCTATTTGGTGTATCTGCTTTTTATGTTACTATTTGTTACATCAACAAACTATTCAAAACGAGTTGGATTAATACAGTTGTTGATTAATTGACTGACTGACTGAATGATGGTGGTTCATGTATGCATATCAGAAGTTTTGGTGCAGTGATCCATAAATCTAACTGACTTCATATTCAGGGATGCAAAGTCATGGAGAGTGAAAAAGGTGACAGATACCAGGGCAGAAATCAAACGACTCAGAAATCCTCCTATTTTGGTATGAAAAGTTTGCTGTCACCTAACGCTAACGGTGAGTTTGCAGCCTGCATTGTGACTAGCTTTTCTGATGTTAGGTAGTAAAGATCTGAAGGTTTAGTATCAACCTAAAAGCTAACATCATCTCCCCACTGTCAAAACGAGATGGTTCCATGCTAACGTTATATCAATTCGAGAAAAACTAGCTAGTTAGAAATGGCTATGCAGGCCCATTCTAGCGTGTGCTAGCTAACTAGCGCTAAAGCTAACACTGATTCAACGTCACCATATGTTTGAACAAAATGCTGTACAACACAAACAAGTTGCAAACCATTAATACTTACGCTCAAATGTATAGTGATGCAGCTGCTGCTATATATCATGTTGTTTTGTTTGTTGTGTCCAACTCGTCTCGGGGAGGAAGAGTAGAGCCGTATGATAACGTAACGAACTCTGATAGGTCAATGACGTCCCTCCAACAGTATCTTGGTGTGCTATTGGTTCTACCGGCCAGTAGGTCGCAGCATTTGCCTGCAAATGTAACGTACTTTAAACTCTGGTTTTGGAAAGGCTCGCACAATTTGCGAGTGGCAACAAACGGAATCTGATTAAGATGAAAATAATATTCGCAACTTTAGAGGGCTGGGTTCTCCCTCGATGAGGATCATTGCTTTTAATAACTAAAGCAGATACGCCGGCTGGGCCCATCGCCTATGTTGACAAATTCTGATATTGTAAGTCGCTTTGGATAAAACAAAAGTGTCTGCTAAATGACGTAATGTAAATGTAATGTAAAAAAAATAAAAATTTGCAAAATCTTCATAGTTCAACGAAAATAGTTTATGCTTTAAATCTAAAATGGTTCATGGATTACATTCTAATAACAAACCTATCAAATTAAAAGTCAAGCACGTTACCGTGGAAACAATTAAGCTTAGCCCAAAATCACAAATCAGAATGAGGGGGTCCCCGGTATATTTTCTATCTTGTAAGGGGTCCTTGGCTGAAAAACATTTGAGAACCTCTGGGTTAGGGAAGACCGAAGCCCGCCCCCTCATAGAAATGCTCTGAAGTGAGCGCAATCTCAGGCAAAGAGGCAATGAGTTTATGAATTGACGATGCAGTTTGAATATCGGGCTAGCCCGATATTCAGAAACTTCAGAAACTTCAGAAACTACTCATTTCTAATGGCCAATCAGGGACCTGCCTCATAGTTGACATCATAACAATCAGGAACGCCACTGGCAAAACAGTAATGGCTGCCTCCATAGCTCTCCAGCTCGAGGAGTAACGTGAACAACCGTTCGTCGAGGTTAAACAGCCATAAGTGCAGTTATATCAGAAATAGACTCAATAAACAATTAAACAAGTACTAACAGGAGTATGCACCAGTGGAGTTTCTCGGCGGAAAATATGTTATTTCGCAGTTCTTGCGAGTGGATTTGGATTTGACTGGATCTGACGCTGATTGGCTGAAGGACTGACTACTTCCACCCAATGAAATGACGGTGCACACTGCACAGCACTGAGTCCAGACGGATCCACAAAACGAAACAGAATGTGAGTTCATGGATCCAGGTGCTTTTAACCAGGCTACATGACTATGGCGTTAGAGCAGGGGTGCCCACACTTTTTCAGCTTGGGAGCTACTTTTAAAATGACCAAGTCAAAGTGATCTACCAAACATATTTATTTATATATATATACAAACTTGGCTGCCACAGCGAGATCTGACTGGCGCACCTGTACGTCAATCAAGTGGCAAATGCCATAGTGAGGATGGATGATAGGCTGCTAACTTTTGCATGCGCAGTATAGATGAGATCTGACTGGCTACCTGTACGTCAATCAAGTGGCAAATGGGCCTATTAGCCTATCATCCATCCTCACTACGGCACTATGTAATTTATTTATTTATTTTTTCCCCTCAATGCCATGCGATCTACCACACTACCTTCGCCATCGACCGGTCGATCGCGATCGACGTATTGGGCACCCCTGAGTTAGAGGCTCTTTTTCCAGGTCAAAAAAGCACCAGAGCTTTGTCTCTTGCCTTCAGTACTCTGTGCTAATAATGTACGGGTACTTTTAAAAAGTATGAATTATTTATCTTCTTTCTTTCTTTCTTTCTTTCTTTCTTCAGACATAATCAAGGAGCAGTCTAAGGAGCTGCGTGGCACGCAGAGACAGATCACCAGAGACAGAGCAGCGCTGGAGAAACAAGAGAAGCAAATGGTGGGACACACACACACACAAAGCGCTTTTGGGAATGAAATATTCCTATGTAAGGCATTTTCTTTAGATTTCTACATTATTGCATCAATGCTGTATGAAAGCCCGTAGGCAAACACTCCATAACACACACACACACACACACACACACACACACACGGTACAGTTGTATGAACAGAAGAGTTGAATATTTCCCGTCCCTTCAGATGAAAGCTGTGTGTGTGTGTGTGTGTGTGTGTGTGTGTGTGTGGGGGGGGGTGCTGTCGTCTCCCCTGTGTTGTATTAAGTAAATATCAGACAGGATGTAACGACCTCCCCGGGGAGAAAGCTTCTTATCCCTCATTAATGCGTTCCGCTAATTAGTAATTAGTCTACATTTTCTAAGGCTTTGTTTCTGAATAAAACATCCTTTCTCTAGGAAATGGAAATGACCTATATTGTAGTTAAGCACAATCATCACCGTCTGTTGCCCCCCACCAAGTGTAGTGCACGCACGCGCACACACACACACACACACACACACACACACACACACACACACGTTTATTCACTTCAAACCAGCTGATGGAACCCAGGGAATCCATGTTAAATCACATTATTATATTTTAATGATTATATTTTTATTTTAATCAATATTTTAATATTATTATAATAGAATTTAAGGTCATAACATGTCTTAAACACAGGTATTAGAGCTCTTATTGTTTCGCAACACAGTGAGTTGTTTTCATTGTATTATTGTAATTATATATTGACAGATATTGCAATTGCGATATGAGTCACAATTTTAGTGGGAATTTTTGCATTTTATTTTCACTGAAAATGTTTAAAACGATGTGATTTTGAGTGGGATCTGGACCAAACAAGCATGTTCCTTTACGTCTGGAGAATTATGATTTGTAGCACTACATCTCTCAGCTTCATTAATGGTAACGTTATGTTGTGACACATTTGACCTCGTTCAAAAGAATAATTGCAGCTCCTGCGGTTTGGATATTGCAATTGGCCATATTGCAATTTTTATAACATTTCAATTAACTGCGGCCCTACTACGATATAATCCATCCATTGTTGAAAGAAAACCTGCGTGTTTTGGCTCTCAGTCTACAGACACACAGATACCCAGTGTTCACCAGGCCGCGCCCCTCCAGTGTATGTGCACTGCATCACTCAAGGAGGAGTCTCTCAAGCCAGTCTCTCTTCCACAATCTTCAGATGCTCCAGAGACAGTCTGTATTTCAGCCTGTTAAAATTTGGCCAGAGAAAGTTGTCATCTTCCAAAGAAAAAACACTTCAGACCAGAAGGAAGTTTGATGGTATTCGACCAATCATCATGACACATGTAAACAAAACCGAGGCAGGTGATTGGAGAAATAAGCAGATGTCCCGCCTTGACATCTGTTTTGACCAACTTTCTCCTCTATGAAGTACAGACGGGTAGGCACTAGGCACTAGGCAGTAGGGCTGGGACGATTCACTTTTTTCATTTCATTTATTGAGTTTAAAATTACAGGAACAGTGCACATTAATAAACATTTCTGTAAATGTGCCAGTTTAGCCAGCTTGGCTAATTTTCAACCATAGTCCCTGGGCAGGTATGATGGTAACAACTGTAAATACATAAAATACATTTAGAACGCAGGAACAGCAGACACTGTAGCTACCTGTAGTGCCACACACTTCATAAAATCAATAGAAATCACATGAAATAACGGGATAACTGTACAAAGCATAAAACAAAGCACGTCAAGATGTTATAGGGTATGGTCGCATACTTGATTGTCACTCAGCCAAGATTTTAAGTTGACTTTAAAAGAACGATAAGTGACACAGTCTCTGCACTGTGATGGGAGACTGTTCCATGTGTGAGCTGCTATTTCCCGATTCAATACTATCACGATACTTAGGTGCCGATTTGATATTAATTGCCATTCACGTAACACACACACAAAAGTAAGTGAATTTATTTTTTTTGCCCACCCCTAGTAGGCGGCAGCATTTGCAAATTGTGGGAGCCTGTTTTAAGAGACTACTCAGGGAGAGTACTATCTATATCTATCACTATCTATCACACCCTCACCCCTTCAACAAGCTACCCACCCTCCTCTCTCCTCTCCTCTCGTCTCCTCTCCCTCCCCTCTCCTCTCCTCTGACAGGGCAGTAAACTAAACAGCCATAATACGTCCCCCATCAGCAGTGGTCCCATTGCTCTCAGGTCTCTCTTCTCCCAGTTCAGAGATTCATAGTGTTGAGATGCTTGCAGCCTGCCAAACAGGAGCGTTTTGCATGGTGTTTGAAGCTTATACCTCCATGGTTTGGAGGTGTGTGTGTTTATTTGTGCTTTTATATGACATAATAATTGCTGTCAAACTATCAGAAGAAAAAACTTTTAATCCCTGCATTTCACCGCTTTGCGCCGCTCGCTCTCCCCATTCACTGTCAACCTCGCTCGAACACACAAACACGTTGTGTCTTTCTCGCATTGGGGTGGGGGGAGGGGCCATGTGCAGTGTGCCTGTGTGAGTTACAGCAAGCTGGAGTCCACACAGGGAAGAGCTGCATACTGTAGTATGCCTTAGAATCACGTACAGCTTTTGAACCTATCATTTAGGAATTGACTTGCTGGCTTTTCTGCACCAATCGATCGGACAGCAACCAAAGGCGGCTTAAGACACGTGGCTCAGCTGATGCACGGAGCAGGACATCTTTTATCGGAAAAACTGAAACAATCTGATGTAAAAACTCTCGTAACGGGACAAGCCCTGTCTTTTATTGTCACACGAACACCACAACACATGCATGCGGCCACAACACAAACATGTTCGTTTGCATCGACACATCCAGTTAAGAATCTGAGTAACAGAGGTCTGCAACCCAAACCCCAAGACACCTAACACTGAAGGCTATCTGCTATTGCCAGGGTCGGGCTTGGCTTTTATAGGCAACTTTCTTCCTGTGATTCTGAGCTGTGCTGGAGTGGACACACACACACCACACACACACACACACACACACACACACACACACACACACCAAGTCCCCCGGCCCCTCCCCGCTGGCTGCTGCTGCTCTCTCTCTCTCCTCTCGTTTTCAACTTCAACAACAGTTCCTATTCACGCACGCATTGAATAGCGCTTCACAGGTTATTTAGTTATAAATTAGACCATTAAATGAGCAAAATAAAAGGACAAACATCGTCCAAAAAATCAGACCGGCGGTGGAATCAACCAATCGTCGGTCGGCGATATATTCATCCAATCGCCCAACCCTAGTTGATTCCTAGTGTTATGAGATGACAAGACAGTCGTTACAGGACGGTTATTACTGTCATCATGCGTCTGTACTCTGTTAGGGCTCCATTTCTCTCTGCCAGCCATTAATATGCATTTTCCCTGTTCTGCTTAGCAGGCAAAGTGTGTGTGTGTGTGTGTGTGTGTGTGTGTGTGTGTGTGTGTGTGTGTGTGTGTGTGTGTGTGTGTGTGCGTGCGTTGACTGCCAGAGCACTTATGCTGAGTGGGTTATCAATACAGCTAATGTTTAACTCTCTCAACACTGACACTAAGGATGCACAATATTGGATTTGTTTGCCGATATTTTCCACTCTTTCTGCCTATTGCTGATATATTTGTCCTTTTTTTCCCGCCCGATTTTCAGAGAACATCAAGTCTAGGGGTCGGGCATTGAAATTTGGAACCAGTTCCAAAATGATGATTCCAGAAAGGAATCAACATTTTAATTTAAATTCTACTTATTGATTCATAAACAAATTTTGTATGCAAAACAAGTCCGAATTCCCACCCGAACATATTAAGGGGCGGACACACGGACCACCATGGAACGACTGACTGAAAGACTGAATATGACTTGTGTAATAGAGCTCAACGTAAAACGTGACAACAAAAAATAACAAGCAGGGGGGGGAATTAAATTAGATTCCCCCCCCGTTGTTATTTAATGTTTTTGCACCAAACCGAATGTTTTATGGTCACTCACAATCCAGTAGGTCACAGGTTGGCTTGGTTCCAGCTGTAAAACTCGTTGTATATGGATTTTTCGAAATGTCTGTGGAGAAAATGAATGGGGAACTCTCTTCTGGGGCAGGAAACGTCACGGAAAGTCACGTGACTGTTCAGCTCTATAAGCATGTGACCTGTTTTGACCCCGCCACTCGATGATTTGGAATTGAACCAGAAACGATGCGCAGAAACAGACTCGTTAATACATACCCAACCCTAATCAAGTCTCTCCTGTAGTCGAAATAACACATTATTATGCCTACTCTTATGGTGATGGCCCAATGCTTTTTCAAAATGTACCGTAAATTCTGGACTATAAGGCGCACCGGTCTATAAGCCGCACCTTCAAAGTTGACTATTTTTTTCTTCTATAAGCCGCACCGGTCTATAAGCCGCGGGTGTTTTAATGGTATTTTTTGTTTTTTTTACAGTGCACACAGTGTCCGCGGTGTGGTGAAAAGAGGGCAAGAGAGGAAATTAAAACAGAAGTGGATTTATAGTTAGAAAGAGTGCTAAAGAAGAGAGAATTCCGTTTTTTATTTTTTTATTTTAGTTACTCACAGTACTATTGACCAGTCCAACTCAAAAGATATTCGGCAGTTTCACTTTGAGCTCTTGTTCCGCCGCTGGGCACACAGTGTCCGCGGTGTGGTGAAAAGAGGGCAAGAGAGGAAATTAAAACAGAAGTGGATTTATAGTTAGAAAGAGTGCTAAAGATAGTCCGGTCTGGTTATGACGAGTCTCGCTGGGTACAGTACGCCAAAGCGATATCCATTGACTCGATGATGCTGTTGTATGTTGCGCGTTTCTGTTGCACCAACGCGGAGAGGTCCTGCCGGACGAAAAAGCGCGTACCCTCCCAGGTGAGGGGCTTCTTCCCCGCAGCCTGGAGGATGAGTTGACGGTCGGGCCAGCGGAGTAGGCAGATGAAGATGGCCCTCGGTGGCAGGCCGGGGTCTGGACGTGGCCGAGGCGCCCGGTGTGCCCTGTCCACCTCTGGTGGTTTCTCGCCTTCCTTCAGGTCCAGGATGTAACACAGGATTTTGCCACGAAAGCGTCCATGTCACCAATCTCAGCTCCTCTTTTACATTGATCAGGCGAATGTTATTTCTTTTACTCCTGCTGATTAAGTCATCAACCTGCGTGTGCAGGGTTTCGATTTTGCATTTTATCCATTTTCGGACTCACTGTGTTGTTTTTGTCCTCCAGTGCGCGGATGCGCTTTTCCGCATTATAAACTCTGTTCACGGTTGCCTTAGTTTCTTTAGTGAGTGAGTGGATGGACTTCTGCACGTTTTCAAACTTGTTTTCAAGCTGCTCAAAACCTCTGAGCGATGTCGGACTTAATCGATAGTGTTTCACGGAGTAAAAGTTTAGCCCAAGCGTGTATCTCCAGCCTCCAGCAGGTGAGTCATTTCCTCATTCATGGCGTGATTGCTTCGTCTTTTTCTTTCTGCTTACCTGTGTTGTGTTATGTTATGTTATGTTATGTTGTTAAAAGAGGGCAAGAGAGGAAATTAAAACAGAAGTGGATTTATAGTTAGAAAGAGTGCTAAAAAAGAGAGATTTTTTTTTTTTTTTGGAAAAAATCCATAGATAAGACGCACCGTTATATAAGCCGCAGGGGCCAAAAAAGGCCAAAAAACGGGAAAAAAGCCGCGGCTTATAGTCCGGAATTTACGGTACACAT
Source organism: Poromitra crassiceps (assembly GCF_964638095.1). Taxonomy (NCBI): domain Eukaryota; kingdom Metazoa; phylum Chordata; class Actinopteri; order Beryciformes; family Melamphaidae; genus Poromitra; species Poromitra crassiceps. The sequence goes on along the minus strand of NC_139627.1, from coordinate 21,192,622 downwards.
TCACTGGGCAAAACAAGAAAACTGCTTCAACTTAGCTTGTGTCAAACATGCCATATTTTATTTTTTTATTGAACATTTTCTTTCAAATAAATCAGTATGGTTTAACCTACTTAAACAGGCTGGGGATTCTCTTCGTGAGACAGTTTCCACCACAACCAGTGACAATTTGACCTGTTTCACAAGTTACAAAACAAATAAATAATGTCATCTAGTCAAGCATGGAGCATTTAAGCATCATTAAAGTGTAATTTCTAATCGCCCTGTTTCCCTGCAGTGGTAGCTCTCAACGCACACACACACACACACACACACATACACATACACAATACACACACACACACACACACACATACAGTAGGCAATAGGCATATAAACAAGACAAGCTAAGGATGCTGCAGCCGTGCTCTGAGGCATGGCTAGCTTACAGTACAGTCACCCGCAGCTGCAGTCTGTCTCTGGAGACACACACACAGAGTCCCTGTGGGCTGCCACGTATTTCCTCCTGTTTACCAAAGCTAACAGTGTATTAGCTCAAAGCTAACCGTGTGTTAGCTCAAAGCTAATGGGGTGTTAGCTCGCCGCTGTCTCCAGCCTGAGCCACATGACTGTGTTTACTCTGTGTGTACATCTGCAAACACAGCCTTCAATTAGATTGACTCCATAGTGAATTGACACCATTATATTAAAAAATTACTAACTTCTGCCGATAGCAATATGATTGCCAATAATGTATCATGCATTCCTACTGTATTTCCTTCTATTCCTGCTTAAGTCAAGAGTTTCCTGCCCCATAGAGAGCCGCAGGAACGAGTCCGGAAATCATCGATGCTAACACTCCTGGGTCTTCACTGTTTTTGCCTATGGGACTTTTGAATGGGTTTTTGGCGCGATGCTTCTAATAATCTCTCTGGGCAACGCTGGCTTAATCAAACGCGAACCAGTGTTTAGTAATATCATCTTCACACACGAGGACCACTTTTATGAGTTTTGAAGCTTTTACGTGCCGTTAAAAGGGCGGCTAGCTAGCAAACGGCTAAATGAGACTACACTGTTGAGTCGATGGGGATATATACGTCAATAACGTCACCACTTCAAAGGGTGAACATGGAAATTCTCTTTCCCTCACCTGGTTCAGCCCGGGGTAATCAGTGCACACATCAACAACAGTCCAGGTTGAGTGCTGACGTGACGTGGAAGCCTATGCGACAGTGTGTAGTTCTGGATTAGCTTAGCTTGAGCTTTTTACTTTTCGCATTTACGCTACAAAACTCATGAAAGTGGTCCTCATGTGTGAAGATTATCCGACTGAACTCTGGTTCGCGTTTGATTAATCTTGCGTTGCCCAGAGACCGTATTTGAAGCATCGCGGCAAAAACCCATTCAAAAATCCCATAGACGGAAACAGTGAAGAACCAGGAAGTCCGGGACTTCCGCGTTCTGACTACAAAAATACGTCATCCCTGCGGCTCTCTATTGTGCCAACGCCAGCAGGAAGGCTCTTAACCAAACCAAGAAGACAGGAGCTACTGTCAGAACCCCCAAGCTGCAGAACCAGAACCAGAGGAGCTGAGTGCTCAGGCTAGCCTGATCAGCGTCACTGCCAGAAGTCACAGCCATACGTCAGCTTGGCCTGATTTCGAAGCACAAGCTTAGCTCTTTCTTCATGTCTGTTCCTTTTTTTCCACAACATGCAAAGAGTTTTTGCATGTTGTAAAGAGTAACGTCCTGCCCCCAAGACAAATCAGAAAGACAATTCAAAGCCTTCTCATAGTACAGCATAAAAAAGTCCCAACCAGGCAGGTGTACCTAGTCCTCGTGTCCTAACCCGTCCCCTCCCCCCAAGCAGGCAGGTGTACCTAGTCTTCTTGTCCTAACCCGTCCCCTCCCCCTCCTCCTCCAGGAGGCAGAGATCAAGAAGATGGCTAAGAGTGGGAACCGGGAGGCCTGTAAGATCCTGGCCAAGCAGCTGGTGCAGGTGAGGAAGCAGAAGAACCGCACGTACGCCGTCAGCTCCAAGGTCACCTCCATGACCACGCAGACCAAGGTCATGAACTCCCAGATGAAGATGGCCGGCGCCATGTCCACCACCGCCAAGGTGAGACGCTCAGCCTGCATGGGCTTTGGGTCATTTTGGGTAACATCGGGTTCAGTTGTTCCAGTCCCATACTATCCTCATACTGTTACCCAAAGCACCTATCTCTGACCATAAATCCTTTAGCCTGGTAAGACCATACTTTGGAACATGACCTCACTTCCTGTTTCGCTCTACGTATCAGTCTAGACTTCCAGCCGTCCTTCAATAAGAAAGTACGCCTGGTACTGTATATGTAGTTCACCATTTAACGGACTATAGGCGGTTTTCACAGAAGTGTGCTGCTAGGGAATAGTTTGGAACCTAGCTTATGTCCTATCAGTTATAGAGCACCACAGGAATAAGTCCGGAAGTAGCATGTTGGATCTTCAGAGGAAAAGTCAATGGGGTTTTGTTTTAGAATGGGGATTTCACTTAAATGCATAAAATAAGGTCTGTGTGGTTAACAAAAGTTTATGGGAGTAGTCATTTGTGTTCAGCAGGATAATCTTCACAAATGTTAATCACTTTTGAAAGGTAAATGCATTTTTAACGCGATTTTGAGAAAACGCTTCAAGCTTCATGGACTGGAGAGGAGCTGTGCTTATGTGAGACAACGTGTGTTAATTGTGTTGTGTCAAACAGATGCATAAAGATGGCTTACACACATGCACTTGGCAGCTTTTCCTGGAAAACCTCATATTTTGACATCTTGTAGCGCTCTCCTCCCCAGTTATAAGGAGCTGTGGTGGCTTAGCATGCAGGCTTTTCCCTGGCTTAGAATGGGCCTTTGGGGGGTGACTGCACATGGCAGTAAGCATCAAGACTGAATTTACGCTGCAATGTGTTTCTAAAGCAGCCCCAGTTTCAGACTTCAAGTCATTTCAATGTAAACATGTCATACCTGCCAACATTGGGCTGTGAAAAATAGGGAGATTTTTTCTGCGATATCTAGGGTTGTCAAAAGTATCGATACTGAAAATTTGGTCGCTGCGCTAGCGCCTCCTCTGGTCAGTCAGGGTGCCTGTTTGTTGGGGAGGGGGACTGGGGGGCAATAGCGTGATCCTCCCATGCGCAACGTCCTGCCGGTGAAGCCCCTCGCTGTCAGGTGTAAAGAAGCGGCTGGCGACTGCAAATGTATCGGCGGAAGCATGTGCTAGTCTACAACTCTCCCCAGATCGGCAGAGGGGGTTGAGCAACAACCTGGCCAAGTACAATTGGTGAGAAAAAGCTGAAAATATTGATTAAAAAAATCTATGAAAGAAAGAATAATCCATATTGTTTGTTTAAAATGAGCGGACGTGTAGGGAAAGCCTCATAGCCTGTGAAGACTGTAAGAAAGCAGAGACATGCTCTAACGTGCTCTCACTGTGTGCAGACCATGCAGGCGGTCAACAAGAAGATGGACCCCCAGAAGACCCTGAAGACCATGCAGGACTTCCAGAAGGAGAACATGAAGATGGGCATGACAGAGGAGATGAGTAAGGACACACACACTCACTCGACCATTATCTACCGTAAATTCCGGACTATAAGCCGCGGCTTTTTTCCCGTTTTTTGGCCCCTGCGGCTTATATAACGGTGCGTCTTATCTATGGATTTTTTCAGAAAAAAAAAAAAAAAAAAAAAAAAAATCTCTCTTTTTTAGCACTCTTTCTAACTATAAATCCACTTCTGTTTTAATTTCCTCTCTTGCCCTCTTTTCACCACACCGCGGACACTGTGTGCACTGTAAAAATAAACAACGGTGGTGTTGTGTTATGTTGTTTTGTTGAAATGTTGTAATACGGTAAATGGGAGCTTCCTCAAACAGCCATCTCTTCCCGACAATCCCCTCTGTGCGTGACCACTTACATATGGTAATTACGGTAAGCAAACGGCCACTCGGGCAACAACTCCCTCCCCCGACTACCAGGAGAAAATCACAAACTTCGGCGAATTCACACAAAGGAAGATCAAGGAATATTCACAACAAGACGAGCAGTAGAAGCAACACTCTCACTTACCATGGGGAAGGTACGCAGAAATTCACACGAGGCAGCTTTCAAGTTGAAAGCAGTCAATCTCGCATTAAAAGAGAGCAGCCGCCGATCAAACAGAGCAGCCGCGCGTAACCTGGGCAAAAGGGACTGTCCGTCCGGGGGAGAACTACTGAACAACTCCCTCCCGACTATCAGGAGAAAATCACAAACTTCGGCGAATTCACACAAAGGAAGATCACGGAATATTATAGGAGTGTGAAAACATCCACAATTACCAACGGGTTCCAAAACGCTGGACTGCTGCGGGATGAAGAGGATGACGCCACGGGGACTGCCCCCTAGTCCGATACCTCACGAGTCCGATACCTCACGAGTCCGACACCTCATGGTTTTGGGTTAGGGTCTGGGGGAGGTTAGGTTTAGGCGTGGGGGTGGGAGAGGTTAGGTTTTGGGTTAGGGTCTGGGGGATGTTAGGTTTAGGCGTGGGGGTGGGAGAGGTTAGGTTTTGGGTTAGGGTCTGGGGGAAGTTAGCCTCTTTTTTCGGACTCGTGAGGTGTCGGACTCGTGAGGTATCGGACTCGTGCCATGGCACCTGAAGGAGAGAGGAGAGTGGTTGACGAAGCCACCCTGAACCTGTTCGTTTCCGACACTGAAGATGAGGACTTTGGTGGTTTCAGTACGCAGGAAGAAGAGGAAGACGAGGATTAGTGACTTGACTTCTCTGGTTACAGGTTTGCTGCACATATACGGTAGCCTATTGTTGTGTGATTTTGTCTGGGGATTAGTGACCTGACTTTTGTTTTGTTTTGTTGAAATGTTAATAAATGGGAGCTTCCCCAAACAGCGATCTCTTTCCCGACATTCCTCTCTGTGCACGAACCCTTTCATATGGTAATTAAACATCAAAACACCCGCGGCTTATAGTCCGGTGCGGCTTATAGAAGAAAAAAATAGTCAATTTTGGTCCCGCGGCTTATACACCGGTGCGTCTTATAGTCCGGAATTTACGGTAATTGTGATTTTTCTGACACATTTGATTTGCGATATAAGTCAAGCTTCAGTTCAATATTGACTGTGTAATAAATTTAAAACATGATGGATGGTAGGGCTGAACAATATTCACACAACAAATCTAATTGTGGTTATTTGACAGAATATTGCAATTGCGATTTAAACTGATTCATATCATCACCTATTTATTGTTTATTCTTGTTTTCATCTTGCTGAAAAACAAGTGCAAATTCGCAATAGCTGCGACCATAAATCAAATGTCCGAAATGCAGGGGCAGCCCACCCAACTCACACACAAATACACACGTTTACTCATTTGAATGCACAACGGCATTTTTCAAAAAGTTGCCAACGGCTATCTCACTCCAAAGTTCAACCTGTGACTGAAAATCAATGAGTTTGACTCCTGGTTGATTGACCTTTGACCTCTCCTCCCTCCCCTCCAGTCAACGACACTCTGGATGAGATCTTCGACGAGTCCGGGGACGAGGAGGAATCTCAGGACATCGTCAACCAGGTGTTGGACGAGATCGGCATCGAGATCTCAGGAAAGGTACAGAGCTTCAAAAAGGCACCACTGACATCCTGTTAGCTCTCCGATCTCAGCTCAGTCAATATACAGACAATACATATTTCAGGGTTCCCACAGGTCCCTGAAATCCATGAAAGTTTGTGAATTTGAGGGGGCGTTTCAAGGCATTGAACGTTTTTGAAAATATACATAGAGATGGGTCAAGGAAAGTGCTTGGATTTACAGTATATATTCCTTCCTTATATAGAATTTGATCTTTAAGAAGATGTGGGAAACCCTGATATGTGAATATGGTGTCACATGTTTGATCTCCTATGAAGTGTCCCTGGTGTTTCTACACACGTACACATCCCTGCAAGTCAACATGAGCAGCAAGAGACCCACATACTTTTTACTCAACTATTAAAAATGCACTCCAGCTGCCACACGGTGGGGCTAGCCCTCAGCCCTCTCTGTCTGTGTAGCAGCCAGGCTGTCCATCTGCTGGGAGTCTGGCTCCCCCTGGGGGCTCCACGGGTAATTACCCCTTCACTACTGTGTGTACCAGCCCACAGATTCTCCCATAAACAAGCCCACAGCTGGAAAGAACAAACAGGCGGTTTCATAAAAAGAAGAAGCTCCAAACTTGTTTTTTTTTTTAAGTTGATATGGGCCACTGAGCAGAGGAACAGGCTGAACACATAATACTACAATTCAATCAAATGCTTTTTGATCAGCCCTAAAGCTCAATGGAAGTTACAAGACTCATAAACTCCATAGCAGATTGGGTGAAACTTATACTGGGGGACCATAATTTATTGTCTTGAAAGTGCCGTAACAGGCTAAAGCCCTGTTCAGATTGGATTACGGTAGTTTGACTTAAGCAGGCCTTGGAGCTTAAATGATTGCGAGCAGAATCTGTGAGTTTAATCCAGTATTATCCTGCCATGTCTGTCACTTTTTACAAGCATCTAGACTAGAGTGAATCCCTTCTGTTTCGCAGCAAACTCAGGGCTGAAATGGGATCTCCATTGAGTCGTCATGCTTGGTGTTTTTGGTGGACGGCAGATTGTCATAAGAAATACAGGCTGCAAAAAGCCTTCTGGAAGCTGTAGGAGAAGGAAGGACACAAATGAGGATTAAAATAACCGAAATCTCTTTGGAGATTGGACCCTCACAGGTTGATGCCTTGTATCAGTTGAATGGCAGTGTGTAGTAATCTAGGAGCTGACTGAATCAATGTGTTTGCTTGTTTAACTGACTAGCGTGAGCATGTAAGCAGAGGGCTACAAGAAGGAATTTGAGGGAAGTCACAGAGATCCTTTATTGCAGATGAATGGTCCATAATACATTAACCTAAGTATATTAAAACATGGCACAAGGGTTAAGGATCCTCCGTGGAGAAATAAAGGTTAAATAACTAAATGTGCTAGTCTACAACTCTCCCCAGGTCTGCAGAAGGGGTGGAGCAGCGACTAGGACAGCAGGGGGGAATTGGCCAAGTACAATTGTGGAGAAAACCGAAAAAAAGTCTAGACGAGTATCGATACCCTGTGTGTGTGTGTTAATGGGATTGGTTGCCCGTGTGTGTGTGTGTATTGTTCCAGATGGTGAGAGCTCCAGCTGCAGGGAAGAGCCACCCCGGAGCCGCCGCCTCCTCCTCCAAACAGACCAACATCTCAGACGACGAGATCGAGAGGCAGCTCCGAGCCCTGGGCGTCGACTAGCTTCACCTACCATGTCCTACACAGGGCCACATTACAATCCATGCAAAACTCTCAATGTCCCATACGACACACACACACACACACACACATCCAGTGGCAGATTGCCTTACAGATCCTGGGAGAGGAACATCTGATGTAAATTATTTATGGAAAAGTCATATTTATGACGTTGGAACGGCCCACAGCCTGAAGGTGGACCAAACATCGATGCTCGGACTACTGAAGCTCCCACACCCCTGACCACCTCCTCTGTCTGTGAAAGGGCTACAGGTTCTAATATAACCAACATATCCAAAATATCACATGCATGGTAATAATTATTATTACCATCCATGTGATATTTTGGATAAATGGAATTAGTCATATAATCGATCCCTAAAGGACTGCTTCCTCAAGTTTGAATGGGAATAAAGTGTGTGTGGGGGGGGGGGGGGGTGTTCTCAATACAGATGGAACCTGTGATTCCAACTGGCTCTGTTGACCTGTCTTTGTGGTCAGTGCTTAAAAGATGTCCTCCCTCTCGAAGTGACCTATAGAGTGCTAAAGTCACGCCCTCTTCCGGGTTAGGCATACGAACCAAGGGATTTCATCTGTCATTTCCATACACCTTTCGCAAAATGCTCATAAAAACACTTGGTCAAACCAAGTGAATCGCTTGGTTTGACCAAGTAAAACTATTTGTATAAGCATTTTACGAAATGTCTGGGAAAATAAATGGTGGATTAAGTTCCTTGGTGCGTATGCCGAAACCGGAATGACGTTGGCACTCTATTCATGCCTGCGTGTTCCATTGACTTCTATCAGTGCAGAGCTGATGACATGATGCTTTTGTCATCCTGGGCTGTAGGAGGAAGTTTTAATCATTATCCTGTCCTTATATCCTTAGGTGCATTGCGATAGCTACTGGAGATGATCCAACACAAAACATTTATATGTCTATCTGACATCCAGGCCCTCAGGCTGGGGTAAGGCCTCCGCTCTTTAACCTTATGCATGAGAATCCACGCTGAGATGGCTCCATCTGAGGGCAAACTGGCAGCGTCGCTTTGATGCTAAACCGTTTGCGTGAAAACCTAATCGAGCACTAATTGGTACTAATTAAAGAATGGTTCGTTTCATGCTACTGAGTAATCGAATGGCTATGTACAATTATTATATTTTTTGCTTCTTGGTTGATATTTGTTTATGGTATGTGGGACATGGGATTGACTGATGGTACTGTAGGGTGGCGTCGGTCCCAATGTTGCTTCTCTCTTTCGGCTGCTGTGCAGTTACTGTCGTTTGTTGTTTTAGGCTGCCTCACTCAAACACCAACCCCATTGCCAGAAGAAAACCTCGACATTTTACGCATCTGCCAGGGATATGTAGAATATCAAAATAAATATGAAACATGTCGGCAAAATACGTTTCTAAAACGTGGTGTTTTACGTCTAAAATCGCAACACTACCTGGTTCTGTAACTCCACCATTAAAAACCAAAGTAAACACGTGTTGCGCTGTTGCTTAGGTTTAGGCAACAAAGCCACTTGGTTAAAGGGACACTTTACTGAAAAACAATGATGATTTATTTTGCAGATGATCTCACACATATCCGAAAAATTTATTTAGTTTGACAGTTATTGAGAGTCAACTTGAGTTAAGTGGGGACCAGTGATGTCATCAGAAGGCACTGAATCATTGTGCACAGTCTTGTGATGACATCACTGGTCCACAACTTAAGTCAACTCTCAATAACTGTAAAACTAAACGAATGTCTGGCAAACTGTTTACAGTTTTCGTATGTGTGAGAGATCATGTGCAAAATAAATCACCATTGTTTTTCATTGAAGTGTCCCTCCCTTTAAGGTAAGGGTTATGGTTGGGGTTGGGGTTGAAACCGAAAGTAAAAACACAACGTGCCTCGCTCGGGAGTCGAACATGCGCTCTCTCTTGTAAGACGAGGACGCTCAGGTCCACCAACCCCCCCACGCCTCCCCTCCCCCCTCACCTCACCCTTAGTTGCCAGCGACGTACTGTACTTGAACAGGAGACGTCATTAGACTCTGACGTGTAGAACATTAATATTCACATATCTAGAAATGTGATATGCATTATATTATATATTGTATTTTAGTTAATCAATATTCATATTCTACGTATCTGTGGATTGCAGAAACGTACGATGCAGACATTTGATTCTGGCGCCTGGGCTGCTCACACACACTACAGACGATGTGATGTGTGTTAAATGACACTGTGATGGCGGTGACGTGGCCTCTCCTCAGAGCTGTGCTGAAGCATCTCTACCATCCAAACTCAATAGAGAGCCAACACTTCTGGGTTAGGCATAGGACCCAAGAGATTGTATCTGCCATTCATTTTTCCATAGACATTTCGTAAAATGCTTGGAAAAAATAATTTTACTTGGTCAAACCATGCGATTCAGATATATTTAGAATAGGGAGAGACCTATAGTATAATATTTCACTCGGACCAACAATGGCAACAAAAGATTGTTCTTTTTTACATTTTGGTCTCTCCTGATTCTAAATAGAGCTGAATCGCTTGGGTTCGACCAAGTAAAATTCTTTTTAACAAGCATTTTACGAAATGTCTATGGAAAAATAAATGGCAGATGAAATCCCTTCGTATGCTTAACCCGGAAATGGGTGTGACTTTGGCACTATATCAGCCAGCTCAGGCCGACATGAGGTCTACAGAGATATCTGCTCATATCATTAGATTCAATCTTTGTCTTCCTCTCTGGGTATTTATTTCATTGCCAAAATAATTTTAGAAACTCGGAGACTTGCATGTGTCTGACAGGTGCGGGTGCAGATTTCTGCGAATTATCCGAAATGATTCTTCAATGCGTTTCTTCGTGGTTGTGACTGGAAACGATAGTTTATGCAATTTTTAACAAATTTTGACGTTTGTTTGAGTGCAATTCTTTGGTTCGGAAATGAAGGTTGTTTCCATCCTTTTTAAGAGATGTATGTACAGTATGTATCCTCCTGTATGTATTCTTCTCTGTCATTGTACCGTGACTCTGTTAAGGGTTGATGGCTTTTATAAGGAATAAAATCTCTTCAGGTACAATTGGTGATCTTTTTCTCATGTTTTGTCCTTGAAGCACAAGAGACCAATGTGTTTTACTAGTATGGTTGCATAAGAAACAGACTCACCTGTTTCCGTACAGCTTTATTAGTAGTTGGAACTTGGAAGCTGTTAAGGCACGACATTTTAGCGTTCAGATGTATCTGCAAAAACTTAAGGAATGGGAAAAATCCTGACCTTATTAACTGCTGCTATATCATTACATTTCTACAGTCCAAATTCACTCAACATAAATAACTAATGGAAACTTGATTTGACAAAGACTTTAGTGGTTTATGCACAACAACAGTAGGGCTGCAAGCAAGGATTATTTTCATTAGGCTATTGATTAATCTGTTATTTTCTCGACTAATCGATTAGTCGTTTGGTCTATAAAATTGTAAAAAATGTCAATCACTTTTGCCCCAAAGCCCAAGAAGACATCCTCAAATGTCTTCTTTTGTCCTGACCAACAGTCCACAACCCAAAGATAAGCAGTTTACTGTCATAGGAGACTAAAGAAACCAGAGAATGTTCACATTTTTAAGAAGCTGGAACAAGAGAATTTTTTGTATTTGTTTTTTTTTTCTTTACCCTCAATCTGTCTAAAAGATTATTTGGTTAGAAAAGAAAATTGTTGGCTAATGATACATTTTCTGGCAATCGACTAAGACTTAATTGACTAATTGTTGCAGCTCAGCAGCAATATATGTACAGTAATTCATAGCATACTTCAAGCTTTGCGCAGTGTCTCTGAGACCAGCTCAAAGAGGCTTCCTCCCTGCACTATATCCTCTTCAGCATCCTATCCTTACGGTACATGCATCACGTGACGGCAGTAGATCAGACCCTCCTGATGTGTTTATTTCCCCTGACAACACTAGTCAGAGTATTACAGAAGAATCAGTGTTGAAACCGCCTGCGTCTGAACCAGGATGCCTTCTATTATCCTTCTTTATGAAGCCCCAGTGACAGGCCAGTGATATGTACATACTGCAAATAAAACCAGATTGTCTCTCTTTATGTATTTATTCATAGTCACATCAAGACATCAATAAAAATGAAAGATGGCACATGTGGCTTCTCCTGTGACGAGGTTTTCCTTTGAGGGTTCTCAGAACTGAAGTGGACTGCTTGACATTTCAGTGCCTGGAAATTAAAAGGACATTTTCCCCAAAGTAGTGCAAGTACATTACTAACCAGAGATGCTCACAAGTAATTTCTGCAAGTCCAAGTCAAATCTAAAGTCTTTAAACTAGAGTCCAAGTCAAGTCTCGGATGAGTGTTCTATCATCTGCTGGATGATAGAAATCTCGAGTCTGAGTTGAGTCTCAAGTCTTTTGAGGATGAGTCTCAAGTCACTGTGTGTGCGACTTAAGAGCAAGTCCAAATCCCTATCTCTGCTACTAACACAGTGGGCTCTATCTTACACCTGGTGCAAGGGCAAGCGTTGTCAGTGCTAGTTTCTAGCACTCAAAATATATATTTTTTCTTTTAATTACCATTGGGTCAGTACATCAAAGGACGTGTTTCAGCGACCCAGTGGTAAAAGAAACAAAAATAAATGAAATGCACTGGGCATAAGATTAGGGTCCAGTATCTCTTTTATTAGGTCAAGTTTTGAAAACAAATAAGGGCACTTCAAATCTATTTATTTATCTATTTAGATACTGTATATTGGCCATATTTAAATTCGGCCCAGATTTTGGCTCAGAGGGAAGTTATCTTTGCTTGTTTCTTCACTTTACTGAGATGTTAAGATAAGACTGCAGATAAGTCATCCAAAACAGGTCAGAGTCCTGAGTGTTCTGCACAGCACTTTGTCAAGGCAACAGCAAAACCACAGCGTCAACAACAACACATGAAGGATTGCATCTACAGCTTCTACTCGACAGTAAGGACACAGCATTCTCTGATCCATGGTTTCACACATCCCTGACTTCAGACCATAAATAAAGTTGTGCGCGGGAAAGTAGTTCAACATAATATATTACATCTCAAATAAATAGATTGTCATGACACATCAAATATATTACTGTCACATTTTGACAACGACACATAAGACATTCTTCATAAGGCACTATGGGGCCATTGGCATCAGCACTCTAATCACAGAGAATAAGAACCATAAGATTACATGCAAGCAGAAGACTGCATTAACAAAAAGTCTGCATTAACAAGGCATTTCAGCAACAATAATATATTCAATTTATCTGGGGAAATATGGGACATTTGAACACTTCTACAATATTTAAGGGTTAGAAAGGCACAATGCTGATCTATCGATATTTATTTATTTCAGATCCCCATTAATCACTGCCTCAGCAGCGACTATCCTTCCTGGGGTCTAACAACAATTACAATATATCTATCTAGCGCTTATCTGCACTGATGATGATGATGATGATGATGATGATGATGATGATGACATTATTGCTTGGGTGTGTGATTTACATTCTTTAGCATGTCTTTATGGTAAACAAAGCAGGCATGATTCTGTAAATATCATTTGTCTGTAGCAGGTATCAAACACAATTATACGGCTGGGTATCATTTAAAAAAGAATCTGATACTAGTACCAATACCAGTACCCTTAAAGTGATACCGATACAAATAAATAGGGTACTACATTCAATATCAGCTCTGTCACATACACCATGCTCGACTTCACCACCACAGACTGTATGGGTTTGTATTTGCTGTGGTATGGGCCAATCACAACGTCACATTAAATCGAAAAACGCTTGCAGTGATTGACTGCAACCATACAACCCCCCCCCAGATCTGTGTACAAAAGGGATGGAAAGCAGGTAGGCTATGGTTTGACTGGAGAGGTTTTGATACTACTTGGCACTGGGTTATTTCGCTCGATACCTTAAAGGTATGGAGTAGCGATACGTAAAATGCTGTTGATGAAAGCATTGCATTTCTATGAGTTACATGTTTCATAAATGGATAATAACTGGCGGGTTTGCCCATTGATGCTCATGCATTTTCTGAATGAGTTACTGGGCACTGGGCACATTAAACTGTAATGAACTATGTAGACTTTGATTATTAAAGTCCTTGAGGTGTATTAGCAGCTCTGTAAGGCAGAGTTAAGTTAAGTCAAGTTAAGTTTGATGCTAATCAAAGTCTTTGAGGTGTGTTAGCAGCTCCGTCAGGCAGAGAGAGGCAGGCTTCACTGCAGGTCTAACAGACTGACGCTGTGGAGGAAAACACTGCAATGATGTCTCTGCTCAGACGTCTGATATATACAATAATCACAGATACTTTATATACAATAATCACAGAGGAACCTCCATCATATTCATACTTTATATACAATAATCACAGATGAACCTCCATCATATTCATACTTTATATACAATAATCACAGACAAACCTCCATCATATCCATACTTTATATACAATAATCACAGAGGAACCTATTCATACTCTCAGACGTCTGATATACAGTATACAATAATCACAGAGGAACCTCCATCATATTCCTACTCTCAGACGTCTGATATATACAATAATCACAGAGGAACATATTCCTACTCTCAGATGTCTGATATACAGTATACAATAATCACAGAGGAACCTCCATCATATTCCTACTCTCAGACGTCTGATATATACAATAATCACAGAGGAACCTCCATCATATTCCTACTCTCAGACGTCTGATATAATACAATAATCACAGCGGAACCTCCATCATTATTCACACTGAAAGCCATGAATAGGAGGCAGACAACACTAATATTGGGCTGATACCTGATATTTTATAGAAGGCCATCTACCTGCAGCTTGGAATTTGGCCAGATAGGAGCTGAGGTGGAGGGTGGTTTTGACCCGTTTCTCCCGTTGGCGTCGGTTGCAGAACCAGACCCGAACCACCTCCTTCTCCAGATGGAGGCCCTCGGCCATCCGGGCTATCTCCTGGGAGGATGGCTTACTTTTCTCAACAAAGCTACGCTCCAAAGCCTCCTTAGCTCCAAGACTGCAGGAGAGAAGAGGAGGGGAGGAGAGGAGAGATGAGAGCAGAGGAGGGGAGAGGAGAGGAGAGGAGGGAACGAGGGGAGAGGAGAGGAGAGCAGGAGAGAATGATGAAGTGTATGAAACTGGATCATGTGTATGGTCGTTAGTTGTTTTGTATTGAACTATTGAATGTAATGTTATACTGTTGTTACCTGATGGTGGTTCTTCTTTTCCTCTTGCGTTCATTCATACCCATTTTCTCATTGGACAAGGCTGAGGGAAAGCCAGAGGATACAGTGTTACCATGTTGACTGTCTGACCACCTCTGTGACTTATTGACTTATTGACTGACTGACTGACTGACTGACTGACTGACTGTCAGTCTAACTCAGTGGTTCTCAACCTGGGGGTCGGGTCACAAGATTATTTTAGGGGGATGATTGTCAAAGAGGCGGGGGGGGGGGGGGATTCTCCCATGATGATCAACTCTCCCATACCAATTATTCAATGTATTATGGGAGACCTGACATTTCTATGGGTGGAGATGACATTTCCACCCATAGCAAGGTTGTTTCTACATATGAAGATGACATCTCTTCCACTGGAGATGACATTTCTACCTATGGTGATGACATTTCTACTTGGAGATGACATATCTACCTATGGTGATGACATCTCTACCTATGGTGATGACATCTCTACCTATGGTGATGACATCTCTACCTATGGTGATGACATCTCTACCTATGGTGATGACACCTCTACCTATGGTGATGACACCTCTACCAATGGTGATGACACCTCTACCTATGGTGATGACACCTCTACCTATGGTGATGACATCTCTACCTATGGTGATGACACCTCTACCTATGGTGATGACATCTCTACCTATGGTGATGACACCTCTACCTATGGTGATGACACCTCTACCTATGGTGATGACACCTCTACCTATGGTGATGACACCTCTACCTATGGTGATGACATCTCTACCAATGGTGATGACACCTCTACCTATGGTGATGACACCTCTACCTATGGTGATGACACCTCTACCTATGGTGATGACATCTCTGCCTATGGTGATGACATCTCTACCAATGGTGATGACATCTCTACCTATGGTGATGACACCTCTACCAATGGTGATTACATCTCTACCTATGCTGATGACATCTGTATCTATGGGGATGGCGTTTCTTACGCCTGGAGATTACAGTTTGTGCCCACAAGGCTGACATTTCTACCCATGGCAATGATGTTTCTACCTGCAAAGATCACATTTCTAACCACAGCAATGATGTTTCTCCCTCCAAAGATCACATCTACCTGTGGTGGTGATGTTTCTGTGGTGACATTTCTACCCCATGTGAAGAAGAGGCTACTGTCTCACTGACGTGAACGCATTGCACGGATTACATGTGGCTGTCAATCACCATTTCCTGGCAGGTCCAATCACATTCCCATCAAAATGCTTGCTCTGTGCAGTGACATGTTGCTTTAATAACCTGCATTGTTCCTGATCCAGATAAGATATCCAGGTGCTGATGACATGTTAAAGGCAGATCTAAATTGGATCTGATTGACTGAGCTGTCTGTGTGACCAGCTCGTCCTCACAAGGAAAACGAGAACATTGATCGATTTTCAAGGTGGTAGCCTATAAAATGGCCGATGTTTACAAATGTGACCTCTTGTGGTCATGTGAGTAAATGCATGTGTGCAGTGCATACGCCAGAGTCGGGAGCTGTAACCAGGAAGTAGCGGCGACCTCTAGTGGTCTTTAACATAACGACAGTCTGATATTGAAATAGCTCGCTGACACATAAGGGAGAAGGGCTGGGATTGGTGGACCGGTAATTTCCTCGTCGTGAGAGACCCGGTTCGCCTCCCGAGTCCCAACATGTTCCATTTTGAACCATAACCCTACTGTCGTTTTGGGAGTCAGTGGAACTCGTCTTGTCATTTCGGTATGAGGACGTGTTGGTGTGACTCACCGCCGGCCTGCTCGGCTTCTTCCAGCCATTTAGACAGGATGGCCTGGAGCTTGCAGGCGTTCTTGAAGCTCAGCTGCAGGTTCTCAAAGCGGCAGATGGTGGTCTGGCTGAACTCTGAGCCGTGCACTGCGGCTAAAGCCTCGCCTACGTTAGTCTGGGTGTAGCCTGCAGGGGAAGAGGACACATGGAAGAGATATAGATGCACAGGCAGAAAAGCGGGTAGATAAATACATTAAAGGATAAGTTCACCCCAAAATGAAAATTCAGTCATTATCTACTCAGGTGAACTTATTTTAGTCCACAGCTCGGCTGCTGTGTGGCCTTGCCTGCCCTATTGGCATGCACAATGTCTCCTTCTCTCTCTTCCTCAGTCTCTCTCCCTCAGTTTCTCCCCCTCTCTCTCTCCCTCAGTCTCTCCCCCCTCTCTCTCCCTCCCTCTCCTCTCTCTCCCTCAGTCTCTCTCCCCTCTCTCTCCCTCTCCCTCAGTCTCTCTCGTGAGCCTCCTCAGTCTCTCTCGTGAGCCTCAGACTGATGACATCACTGATGACATCATCACTGATGACATCAGCCCTGATGTCATCATCACTGATGTCATCAGTGTGTGTCTGTCTCTTGTGTGTGTGTGTGTGTGTCTTGTGTATGTGCATCACTGATGATGTCACAATGCCTCTGATATCACTGATGTCACAATTTATGACATCACTGATGACATCATCACTGTGAATTTATGACATCACTGATGATGTAATCAGTGGGACAGACAGAGACACAGAGCCCCAGCTCTCATTTATATACTGATGATGATGATGACGACTGAAGGATTATTATCTTGTGTTATCTTTGATATGTCACCTGGACCAGGTCTTTCCAGGTACTAAATCGGCTGGGATCCAGTAGATCTGGATGCTGATTGATCTGTGTGAGGCAACCAAACAGGTTTCCTCAAGTCAGGGAGTGGATCATGGGTGTGTGTGGTGAACACGCCATTGTTTCTGAACAATAATGAGAAAAGCTCTGTTCCATCTGTGAGCTTCTGTCAGCTGTTTTTACTCGGATGGTTTTGCCTCCAGGATAGTTTTCCTTATCAGTTTCTCTCATCTTGCTGCTGATTCCTCTGATCCATGTCCACTGCGAAGGCTAGTCCAACTCCAAAGACCATGTGCTAAACAGAGGGACTGCTGGTTACACTTCAAGCCTTGGCAACTAGCACACCCATCAAAGTCTGAGGACCAGAGGGAGATGTTTCAAGGGTGTAGTTGATGTGCAGATGATTGAATGGCAAATGACGGCAATGGTTTAAATAAACAGCAAAGCAGGACAACAATTTAACTAAACAAAGGTCATCTAAATCTCAGTCTCAATCTCAGGAATGAAAACACCAAAGCAGTTTCAACGGATCAGAGGCCTAATCACAGCCTGTTAACTGTTCAGGTGTGGCTGGTTTGACTGAGGCTAAGGGCTTTTAGACACTTTACAAAAACCTTTTTCTAGTGGCAAATAAATAAAACGTAATTAAACTGTTCCATCAGTCAAACCACCTGGCCTAATGGACAAGGTGTCAGATTTTGTATCAGAAGACTGAGGGGTTGAGTCCCTTTCTGGTAAACTTTCTAGTTCAGCAATTTTAGAGCAGCAGGTATTATAACTGTGATTGGTAGTAGTTGTCAGTTTCTAACCAAATGTTATCTGTTGACATGCATTTGAACTAATTTTACACGGTATCGAAACAGAGATGGAAAAAGTACACACATTCTTACTTTTACATTTTTACATTCTTACTTGTACAAAAGGAAGTATTTCTCCCGGCTGTTTCTGTGCAATGCTAATAGAAACTCACACCATATTAATATAATTCAAAGACTATTCAACTTAAAAGATCCCCTCCAAGATTTATACAGACTATACTTTGAATAATAATTTGTGTGTTATTGCTTTTCCACGAAAAATGTGCACATAATGTGTAAAAGCTGGGGACGAGAGAGACAAACAAACGTTAGATCATATTTGCCTGTCATGCATTAAAACTAAAGTAACTAACCTGAAAGTACAGATATTTGTGTTAAATTGTAGGGAGTAAAAGTAAAAAGTTGTCATAAAACTAAATACTCAGTACAGATACCCGAAAATCCTACTCAAGTACAAGTACAGTAACAAAGTATTTGTATTTAGTTACTTCCCATCTCTGGTCACCATCCACTTCAATTGTTTAGGAGAATGCTGCAACAGTGTTTTGCTGTGAAATTCCACAAATGTCTTGTGGACCAAAAAAAACTTCAGCCGTCCTTCCATCGGCACGGGCGATGACAGAATTTTAAATGTTGGGTGAACTTATCGGACACAATGATGCAAAGGTGTCACAGTGCAGGAATTCTCAGTCTTGTCATATTAGAATAATATAAACACATTAGGCCCCAGATTTAGTCCCAAGCACTCGTAACAGAAGATTTTTTTATTGTTATTGTTTGGTATTTAAAATCTACATGTGTAGTTAAATGTTGGTACAGGGTTTAAAATGTGGCACTATGTGTAACTTGCGTGTGATTGTGTTTGAAAATTGTACAGTCCAGACTCAAGGATGAACTGATTAGATTTTGGTGGTCAAAGGTCAAAGTTCAAGGTCACTGTGACCTCACGAAGGCCATTCCCAAGTTCGTTAACGCAATATCTCAGGAACGCCGTGATGGAATTTCTTCCCATTTGGCTCAAACGTCGACTTGGACACAAGGATGAACTGATTCAATTTTGGTGGTCAAAGTTCAAGGTCACTGTGACCTCACGACCACTCGTTTCATGCTCATTAATGCGATATCTCAGGAATGCCTTGATGGAATTTCTTCCAATTTGGCTCAAGGATGAACTAATTAGATTTTGGTGGTCAAAGGACAAAGGTTAAGGTCACTGTGACCTCACGAATGCCACTTTCAAGCTTGTTAACACGATATCTCAAAAACGCCTTGACGGAATTTCTTTCAATTTGCCTCAAACGTCCACTTGGACTCAAGGATGAACTGATTAGATTTTGGTGGTCAAATGTCTGACCACTGTGACCTTACGAACGCCATTTTCAAGCTCGGTAACGCCATATCTCGGTAACACCTTGACAAAATGTCTTCACATTTGGCTCAAACGTCAAAGTCTGGACAGACATGTCGACTGCTCACTTGTTGGCGGAGGCATATATCCGCAGTGCCGTCATTCTAGTTTGATATTCTTGTTTTAATTGGAACATGGTCTATATTTTGCTTTTACTCCTTTTAATTCTTCTTTGCATTAAGCACTTTTGTATTTTAATGTTTTGGGGTTTCCTCTTTATTCATTGCCTTTATTAGTCACATTTGCAAAGCACTTGACACAATTTTTTTCCTCAAAGACCCCTATAATTAAATGTGATAATTATTATGATCATCACCCAGTTTGATTCTGCGGATTTTGAAGTCATTGGCAAACTTCTCTAGCTCTCGTATCTGGGGCGAGTCCATGTCGGGGGTGTCATCTGGGTCCCGGCTGTTCTTCCTGTGAGGGTCAGTCTTCATGTCTCCCAGGCCGGGGGGCTCGTCAGACAGGAGGGCCGAGGGCAGCGAGGAGAACCCGTGGCTCAATGTGCACGAGCCACTGCTAAGTCCATGGTCCGCAAACTTGTACAGACAAGGAGGTAAGGACCCTAGAGAGAGATAGGGAGAGAGAGAGAGAGAGAGAGGGAGAGAGAGAGAGGAAAAGATAGAGGGAGAGAGAGAGAGAGAGGGGGGAGGATAGCGGGAGAAAGAGAAAGCATGTGAAAGACAGAGTGAGAGAGAGAGGAAGATTAGGAAGCAGTTGGTAAGAAACACAAGGGAGATTCTGTAAAAATGGCAGTGAAAACAGCATGGGCACCTGGTATTCCCATACATGTCTCGAGAGCCTTTATTATAATAATAATAATAATAATAATAATAACTTGGATTATATAACGCATTTCAAGGAACCCAAGGATACCTTGGTTTCCACGCTACAACAAAAGCTGACGTACAATTGAAGTCGGGAGTTTACATAGGTTGAAGTCATTAAAACTCTTTTTAACCATTCCACAGATTTCATGTTAACAAACTATAGTTTGACAAGTCTGTTAGGACAGGGGTTCCCAAGATTTTCCATGCCAAGGCCCCCGAATAGCATTTGGCCGTGGCCCTCCTATTGCAAGATGTCTTTAAAAACATCCATACAACTTCCAAATATATTTCCTTACTTTTATTAATGTAATAGACCCTTTTCACGGTGGCCATTTTGTGTCCCAAAGGCAGGATAAATAGAGGTGTAACAAAACATTAATTATGGTTTCCAACTTCCAGTCCATTTTGGTGTTCCAGAACTTCCAATGCTAGGGCCCTAATTAGTCAGTTGGTTGTGTAGGAGTGTCGTACTCTATAATGATCACACCGGGTAGTGCCGTTTAGCAACTTTTAATGAACGTGTATTATACTATTATACTGTTGTATTCATAGATGTGTTTTGGCCAGTTTTGGCGTGCAGGTAGGTGAGCGATGCAACACTCCCCTCTTGTGGTGATGACACTGAAGTGCAACATCAGATGATTTGAAGATTCACCAGCAATGAGAAACAATGGGAAACAAGAAGAAGCGGTTTTATTTTCAGCTATTCAGTTTATGAATAATATAGCGATTGTTTCTTGCTTTTGTAAGAAACAATATCAGAGATGCTACACAGCATGTGCATTATGGATGTAGGCTCTACCACTCTTCCTCATCTAATCTGAATGGAGTTAGCTTGATCTGATTTCAGAGAGGACGGGACACTGCTGTTCTGAAAACATACGAAATACAAATGAAAATAAAAACGAATGAAAAATACAAAATTGTGTGTGTGTGTGTGTGTGTGTGTGTGTGTGTGTGCATGTGTGTGTGTGTGTGTGTGTGTGTGTGTGTGTGTGTGTGTGTGTGTGTGTGTGTGTGTGCGCGCGCGTGCGTGCGTGCGTGTGTCTGTGTCTGTGTCTGTGTCTGTGTGTGTGTGTGTGTGTGTGTGTGTGTGTGTGTGCGCGCGCGTGCGTGCGTGCGTGCGTGCGTGTGTCTGTGTCTGTGTGTGTGTGTGTGTGTGTGTGTGTGTGATCATTACCTTGCAGTGTGTTGGCCCCACTCACCATGTTGGGGTGAGGGACGCTACAGGTCTGTAGGATCCGAGTCTGTGAAATACTGGCAGAGAGCATCTCCTGAGCTGGAGAGAGGGAGAGGGAGAGAGAGAGATACAGACAGACAGACAGACAGACAGACAGAGAGAGAGAGAGAAAGGGAGAGCTTTATCATCACTATTATCACAATCATTCAATGTCATCGTCCCCATCCAACGCATAATATTATTTTGCTATCATAATCGTTGTGATTGTCATTGTAATATAATTGATATAATCATAATCATTGTAATGATCATTGTCACTCACCTGCCATCATGCCATAGGTAGCCTGCTGGTTGCTATAGTGACAGGGAGTGACGGGGTAGTGGAGGCTGGTGGGGGAGGAGGTGGAGAGGTGCATGTGGGAGTGCTTTGACGACTGAACCAGGGACAGTCCAGATGGCACTGAAGGAGAGAGATATGGTTACAGACTGATCCAGGGTCAGAGTACGGCACTGAAGGAAAGAGAGATGGTTACAGACTGATCCAGGGTCAGTCCAGATGGCACTGAAGGAGAGAGATATGGTTACAGACTGATCCGGGGTCAATGCAGACAGTAGTCTACTGAAGAAAAGAGAGATATGGTTACAAACTGATCCAGAGTCAGTCCAGACGGCACTGAAGGACAGAGAGATGGTTACAGACTGATCCAGGGTCAGTCCAGACGGCACTGAAGGAGAGCGATACTGTATGGTTACAGACTGATCCAGGGTCAGTCCAGATGGCACTGAAGGAGAGCGATACTGTATGGTTACAGACTGATCCAGGGTCAGTCCAGATGGCACTGAAGGAGAGAGATATGCAGATGTGGAAAGTACAGTAGCCTACTTGAGTGAGTTAGTTAGTTATTTTGAGGATTTGTACTTTTAATGTATTTTTATAATGCTATACTTTTACTCTTACTTGAGTCATTTACGATATTCTACTTGACTACTTTTAAATGTACACTGAGTAAATTGAGTAACTAAATTCAGATTTTTATTTTTCACACCGCACTATGAAAACACCACAGTAGCATTAAGACTGCTCGCTAACAGGTCCAGTTGCCCAAACTGGTGGTTCATTGTGCAGTAATATAATATATATATAATATATATATAATTTCCAGAAGATCATAATTTTACACTTTGGTATAAAAAAAACTTTAATGTAAAAACATCAAACAACGTACTGTAACTGCACTGTTTGATGTACAATTCTAATATGCCTGTGAAGGTTGTTGAAGACGCTGCTCGATATGCTATTTTTACCTTCCAAATTCTACATTGTGCCTTTAGGTTGTCTGTGTTATTGTAAAATGCATCAAAATGTTACTGTGTTCTGTCTTGTATTACAATAATTTATGAAAGAAAGGAAGGATGGAAGAAAGAGGCTCTACAATAAGATGGGAGCCAGAAGAGAAGAGAAGAGAGGGGAATAGAAGAGAAGAGGGGAGAGCAGAGGAGAGAGCAGAGGAGAGAGGAGAGGAGAGGAGAGGAGAGGAGAGGAGAGGAGAGGAGAGGAGAGGAGAGGAGAGGAGAGGAGAGGAGAGGAGAGGAGAGGAGAGGAGAGGAGAGAATGATGTAGTGGTTCACGTCAAGGACCCCTTAACAGTACTGACACAAATTAGACCACGGCCCTTTAGCTGTCATCTAAATAAATAAATAAATAAATAAATAAATAAATAAATAAATAAATAAATAAATAAATAAATAAATAAATATCGGTCCCTAAATTAAAATTGAAAAGAAAAAACTGAATTTGGGGGGAAGCAGAATTTAGGGGGAAAAAGCGGATTTCATATGGCCCTAACCATGTGAGCGTGGGAGGCTATGTGTGGGTTTAGCCTACCTGTAGGCACCATGTTGTGGGTGTGGGAGGCAGCAGGCAGGCAGTCAGTGGCTGAGGCATGGTGCATTAGGATGGGCAGCGAGTCTCCTGCCAGCGTGAAGGAGTCGGTGCTGAACGCCTGGCACGCCATGCTGTTTCTCGGTCCTCCCACTGCACGGCCAAACCGCTATGACCGGGTTTAGGCAGGTCGTTCTTGTCTCCTTTGGTCTTCTTCAGTCTTCTCGACTTGTTTTGTCTTGCTTTGTCTTCTCAAATGTGACACGGGCTGGTGACACATCACTGATGACATCACAATGGCTGAAATGATCTCACTGATGACATCACAATCATGACTGACACCGCCGCCACAGACACCACCCACCCACTTAGCCAATTTTAACTAAGATGCCTTCCCCTGCTTTTAGGAGTATGAACATTCAAATAAGCCTTATCTTCAAATATTTTCAATTATATTTTATTATATTTTCAATGTAGGACACATCATTTTAAAGCTTACAATCTGCACTTTCATAATCTGAAAAAAAAGAAAAGAAAGAAAATAGTTACCCAAAACACCAGTCCCATGTCACATTTTCCATTACCTGTCTTGTCTTCTCTCAGTCAGTCCAGGCTGGTTTCTGGGGCAGGGCTGACTGAGCCAGTGAAGTCACTTGTGTAAAGAGCTGGTGAAGGACTGCGATACCTCTGAGCTCAAAGACAAATGGACCTCAACACTTGGACCTGGATCCTCCACACATTGACACTCATTCCCTCAGCCACGACTCTGCAGGTGAACAGTGGCCAGCTTCAGGTGCAACTGACTATCATCTGTATACCTGCTCCTCTTTTAAAGGTGTTTCTCAGTTATCTCCCTGTCTCTCCTGTCGGTCTGTCTGTCTGTCTGTCTATCTCTCCTGTCTGTCTGGCTGTCTGTGTCTCTCTCCTGTCTGTCTGTCTCTATCCTGTCTATCTGTCTGTCTCTCTCCTATCTGTCTGTCTCTCTCCTATCTGTCTGTCTCTCTCCTGTCTGTCTGTCTCTCCTGTCTCTGTCTGTCTATGCAGGTAAGCCGGTGTTGGTCAGCGTTTTGCCCCTCCTGTCTAGTGCAGGTATTTATACTCCCACCCACCTACATCTAACCACCCCCATCTCGCCCAGCCACCCACTCGCCCCATGTCAGCGCTGTCCTTACCTGTTCTTCCCATTCCGCTTCCAAATCCAGGATTAGGGTACAGAGCGGTAGAGAAACTCAATCCCCCCCTCACCCCCCCCCAACCTTCCCTCCCTCTCAATTCAATTCAATTCAATTCAATTCAATTCAAAGGGGCTTTACTGACATGAGAAACATTTTTACATTGCCAAAAAAAAGTGTACAATGAAAACAAACTAAAAATGTACAATAAATGTGTAAACAGCTGTCTAGCATCACAATCAAATAATATACAGTAAGTACATTAACTTAAAAATGTGCTTACAATTAAATATGCAGTACTAAATAAGTGTGTAAACCACTACACTAACATTGCAATAGATTATACAAGTGTAGGGCTTGACATTAACTTTTTGAGGCACTTGTCTTTTGGACAAGGACATTTACACATCACTTGTCCAGGCACAAAAGTCACTTGTCCGGGTAAAAATTAGTCATTTTACAGTAATTTACTTTTTTCATTTTGTTTGTTTAGATTTATGACATCACAATGCATTGTGTAGAGAGTAGGGGTGTCACGATACACTAATTTCACGATACGATACGATACACGATATTGGGTTCACGATAACGATACGATACGATATTTTAACAATATTCTTTTTAACACATTGGGTGCCAGCCATGTTTTCATTCCTGTAGGTAAGTTGTGCCAGGGGTGTTTTTGACGATTCTGGCTCATTTTAGAACAGCCGAGGATTCTTTTCTGTTAAGAATTCATGAACAGCAATCATCTAAAAATAACTAATAGAATGTGTGCTTTCTCTGTCTAAAAGAGTTAGTTTGCAGAGTTAGTAGTTATGTAGATATTAGCCGTTGAGTACAGCATGGTTTCAGCGTCTGGAAATTTATTCAGAGATAAATGGCTTTTTGTGAAACAGTCACTTTAACCATTCATTTTTGGCATCAGTAAGACCGTCAGACATTCTAAACAATAGTTTTGAACAGTAATTTCCTCCATAACAACAGGAAACACCCCTCTCATTCAAACTCCTCCCTCCGTGTGTCTTCTCCTCCTTCCTCCTGGCTTCAGCGGGCGTGTCAGAAGCGTGTTGTGCTGCCTGCCTGTCTGTCTGCGTGCCTGCCTGCCTGCTTGCCTGAAATGGATTGGATTACTGTAAAATCGCCAAGCTTGCTCCCGCGGTGTGTGTGTGTGTGTGTGTGTGTGTGTGTGTGTGTGTGTGTGTGTGTGTGTGTGTGTGTGTGTGTGTGTGTGTGTGTGTGTGTGTTCGCGCGTTGATCCGCGGCTCTGGGGGGAAGGGATCTCTGTCCGTTCTGTGTGTGTGTCTCGGGCTTCTGACTGTAAAATCCAAGCCATTTCCGCGGAGGCGGCTGCTTTTGGGTCCCGTGGCTGTGACTTCTCTCGGTCTCTGTCGCCACTTAGTGGTCGGTAAAATAGATTACACACATGCTCTTGCTCCAAATAGTTATCTCGAAGATGTAAGAGGGGTTGATTGATGTCCCACCGTCAAAAAAACATGTAAGACGAGTTATTTCGGCTCTGGCACTCAAGCGTTGGATTATGTAAGACGAATTATTTCGGCTATGGCACTTAAGGTGTTAACAATAGTAAATAATTTTTATGTATTTATTTATCATTTATTTAACCATGTGAGTCCCGTTGAAATCGAAACCTCTTTTAAAGGGAGCCCTGGGAAAATACTGGAAAAATAGTCTTTCATTTGAAATACACAAAATACAAAACAAATGCTGTTTTTGGAAATTGTTATTATAATAACTATAAAACAACATGGAAGATAATGCTTCTCTTGCAATAGAATGTGTCACACTGTCACAAACTAAATGTTTGTTGCATGGTGAAAGAAAAATAAAGTATACAATCTATTTCTTAAATAACTCATGCTCAATGGTCCCTAAACTTATGTAATCTTATGTACCCCTTGAGCTGTTTTGCCATGCCAGTAGTAGTCTACCCCCTCACTCATGCGTGTTGATTCTGCTAAATTTGTTCTATTATTATTCAGGAGCAAAAAAAAACAAAAAAACATATATATTTTTTTACGATATTTTCTTCTGACGATACGCATATCGTGACGTTTCGATATCGCGATATATCGTGAGATGAAATATCGTGACACCCCTAGTAGAGAGGGATTTATGAAATCACTGATGATGTTGCAATGGAAGTTGAGCAATTGTGCACCATGGGCCCTCCAATTGTAGTAGAGAGAAGCACATGCTGAGTTGAACAATCTTCTTCTTCTGTGGTGTTATATATATGTTATATATATATATATATATATATATATATATATATATATATATATATATATATATATATATATATATATAGTTGCATATTTATTTTTTTTGCGGGCGGTTCCTATCTGGAGGAAATCCCAGGGGAGCACAGGGAGAACATGCAAACTCCACACAGAAAAGCCCTTTTTAACAACCCCACCTGGGCCGTAGGCACTGAGGACATGGGAATGGGGACCCTCTCCTCAGTGCTCACAGCCATGTTTTAGAAATGTAAAAAGGCTGATGTTTTGTTTTAAATTTACATCGAAATTGTACGTACCCATGGATTGCAGAAATATACTTTTTTTTATTATTTTTTTCTGGCGATTGGGAGGAGTGCTGTCTGCAGCTCCAGTACCCCAGCAGCCCAGGTAGCCTTAACACAGAGTGAGTGGAAGAAGAGGTGGTATTGTTTCAGTAAGGTGTCCGTATTGTGTCAGGCCCTGAGGGGCTCCAGAGA